>NW_010563758.1:0-310 GCF_000687285.1 Phaethon lepturus | reverse complement strand
TCCGAACCAGATTAGTTCCTCTAATAAAAGTCACTTCTTTCCACTTACAAACCTAATCTCACTTTTAGCTTCTAAGCATTCATGATTCTTTCTCATTTATGCGCCCTTCTGGCCTTTCTTCCTACCTGTTTATAACTTGTCAGCTGCAAGAGATGTTTCACGGGAACAAGCACTGACGTATAGAAAAAACCACTACGAGTAGCATCACTGCAGGTATTTTCTGGAAAAAGAGACACCGCTTAGGTCTTGTCTGTTGAAGTCTCCTCCCAATCCAAGGAAAAGCAAGTCAAGGGAGCACGCACGAAGCGTT
>NW_010563757.1:481-2360 GCF_000687285.1 Phaethon lepturus | reverse complement strand
TTGACTACTTAGCTACAACTCAAAACATCAGGATGTTGTTGACATTTTCTCATCCCAAATCCAAAACGTAGCCTCACACTAGCTTCTGTGAAGAAAATTAACTCTATCCCAGCTGAAACCAGGACACCATGTCTTTCCTGTGCTGAGGGCTCCAGAGCTGGATGCAGGACTCCAGGTGTGGTCTCACCAGAGTGGAGTTAGAGGGGCAGAATCACCTCCCTCGACCTGCTGGCCACGCTTCTTTTGATGCAGCCTAGCATACGGTTGGCCTTCTGGGCTGCAAGCGCACATTGCCAGCTCATGTCCAGCTTTTCATCCACCAGGACCCCCAAGTCCTTCTCAGCAGGGCTGCTCTCCATCCCTTCATCCCCCAGCCTGTATTGATACTGGGTGTTGCCCCGACCCAGGTGCAGGACCCTGCACTTGGCCTTGTTGAACCTCATGAGTCATCAAGTCATCAAAGGCCCCCTGAACCTCAGGCATCTACTAAAAAAGGACATGCTTACGAGTCAGTACTGTGACCAGAGCTACCTTTTGAGCAAAATTCCGAATAAAACACTGATAAAAATTTTCAAATCTCAAAAAGCACTGCACGTCACACACCATTGAGGGAGCCTGCCAATGAAGAACAGTGTCGATCTTCATGTCCATGCTCATGCCTCAGGGCCCATTGAGTACCCTGAGACGTCCATACACTGTTGGAAGAAGGCATGCTTCTCCAGCTTGGCATAAAGGCAATGGCGGTAAAGGTGGGAGAGAACCTCCCAAACATGGACAACATGTTCCTCCTATGTGGTCAAGTAAACTAAAATGTCATCCAGATATGCAATGACATAACTGTCCAACATATCACAGAAGACATCATTCACAAAGCACTGAAAGGTGTCAGGGGCACTACACAGGCCAACAGGCATCACACAGTACTCAAAATCGCCATACTTGCAAACAAAGGCAGTTTTCCACTCATTGCCCCAACAAACGCAAATAAGATTATAAGCCCCCCTCAGATCCAGTTTAGTAAACCAGCACGCCCACTGCAAACACTCCAGTTGCAAAACAGCTCAGGAATGAGGGGCAAGGGCCATCAGTTCTTGACAGTAATATTATTCAGTCCCCAGTAGTCCACACATGGCCTCAAGTCTCCATCCTTCTTCTCTACAAAAGGGGGGCACCAAAGGATGGAGCATTGAATAAAACCCTGGGCTAAGCCATTCTCACTATAAGCCTTCAAGGCCACCACCTCTGGTCGTGACAGAGGATAGATACGACCCAAGGGGAGAGGAGCGTCTGGTAACAGCGCGATAGAACAATCATACACTCAATGGGGGGCGGAGGGTAAGGTCTCTGCTCGCTTTTGCTCAAAGACATCCAAAAATACCTAAATTTTGGCGGCAGTGCCCCCAACATGCCAGCAGATGGCTCGGGGGAGTCGACGCTGTCGGCACCGTACACCCGGCAGGCACTAGCGCCTGCCTGGAACCCTGGCTAACTACCGCCGCCAGAGCCCGGTGTCCCCCGCGGGCTGCGGAGGGAGGGGGGACAGCAGCAGCAGCAGCCCCCGCCTCAACAGCAAGTAAATTCATCTCTGTGCCCAGTGACCCATCGGATCGTGCCGGACTAACCAAGGCGTGCCCAGGATGATTGGCTAAAAGGGCATAGAGAGGACAGAATAAGTAATAAACTCCCAGCATCCTGGGGCGACAGAGAGCTGCAGAAGCGGGATCTGCCACTCAGTAGGACCTGCCCCTGCAGCGGGTTTCCCCTCAGTTTCCCGACTCAAAAATGGCAGGCGCTAAAAGAGGCAATTCAGAAAAGGGCAGAAAATCCCAACTGTCCCCAAAGGTAGCCAAACCAACCATCTCCTCTGCTGAGTCCCCAG
>NW_010563757.1:0-389 GCF_000687285.1 Phaethon lepturus | reverse complement strand
GGAGTGGCCACATGGACTCCAGCCCCAGAACCACCAGCATGGCACCTGCTCCGCCCCCCTGCCAAGCAGAGAGGGCCGCTGGGGGTAGCGGGGGTCCGAAGCCGGAGCAGAACCAGGCAAGCGCAGGAGCTATGCCCCTTCAGATGCACGTTTAAAGGCAGCCTGCAAATCTGCTGGTGCCAAACCTTGGGCTACCTCTCAACAGACATCACCAGCTAGGCCATGAATACAGAGGGGCAACAAAAGGTCATCACCCCAGTTCAGTACTGATGACATGCAGATTGACATAGGATCACAGAATCATAGAATCATTTAGGTTGGAAAAGACCTTTAAGATCATCAAGTCCAACCGTAAACCTAACACTGCCAAGTCCACCAATAAACCATGC
>NW_010563756.1:0-1680 GCF_000687285.1 Phaethon lepturus | reverse complement strand
CTTGTGACCGGCCGCCAGCCGGATTTAACAAGATGAGTATCAATCCCGGAGCAATATTTGCTCTAAGGCAAAATAAGCTTCTTTAGATCATTTAGGGGAGGATATTGAGGCCGTGCCCACTCCCAGGGATTACTTGGGACATGCTTTGGGCAGCACCTGCCCAAGGATGCTCCCAAAGACCTCGCCGCCTCCTGTGCGGATTAAGATTTGCTGGTACTCAGCAACGTCGAGGTGAACCTCATCTTCCTGTTGCATTAATTAGTCTTGTTTAACAGCAGATGCTGTAGAAATAAAAGGAACAAGCCATAAAAAGGACTGATTGCAAATGCAGGCGTCTTAGAGCAGGGTCAGGGGGACGAGCAGCCGGTCCTTAACTGTGTGATTGTCTGGATTCACAACCAAGGGATACAGAGGATAAAGCACCAGGCAGTACCAGACCGCTTGGATGGATTCATCCGACTTGTTACGATACGCTGAATTAGCCTTTATGGGTTTATTTTTAACATTGGGGAAGGCCTTGTCTGCTGGAAATAAAATTGATTGATATGCGCTCAGGGTCCTCATCTGGCTTGAAGCAGCTCCGTGATGG
This sequence comes from Phaethon lepturus, assembly GCF_000687285.1. Taxonomy (NCBI): domain Eukaryota; kingdom Metazoa; phylum Chordata; class Aves; order Phaethontiformes; family Phaethontidae; genus Phaethon; species Phaethon lepturus. The sequence goes on along the minus strand of NW_010563756.1, from coordinate 1,091 downwards.
ATATGCGTGGCAGAGCCCTTGACCGTTGCCCTCCATGGGCACTTGGCAGGGATGAGGATGGGGCGGATGCTGCTGAGCCTGAGTGGAATTTGGCCTCTGGGGGCTTTTGCCCCAGGGATGCCGGGGTGTCGTGCCCGCTCGGGGCCGGCTTTCATCCCGCAGCAGGATATTGAAAATAATAGGGCTTTCTCATCCTCATCGTCGTTTCATGAGCCAGCCTCTAACGGTTTCCCAAGGGGAAGTAGTTGCTAATTTTCTTCTTCACTTGTTAGACTTGCCGTGGGTCTCCCTGCCGGGGGATTTCTGAACAAGGTTTTCAATATTCATAGACTTAACTACGTCGTGAAAAAGGGGCCATTACTTCCTCCAGTTTGATCTCAGATCATTAACTCCACACTACTGCTTTCCTTTGCCATCTTTTATTCTCCTTGTCCTTCCTAAGTGCTGTTTGTTTTTTATCGCTCTGTGTATCCTTTCAGCAATAGTGCTAGCTTATTTATTAGTATTAATTGGCATATGTGCAACAAATGTCATGCAAGGATCACAGAAGCCGTTGCCTTGGAGAAATCAGAGTATTTATCCCACATGGGGAATCAGAAGCACCAAAGAAACCAGATGGGCATCAGCTGCAGGCATGCCCCGGCGGAGCTGACCGTGATTTATTTCCTATAAGGCAGTTTGGACCTTGCAATATCGTTGGCACATGCTTGCTTTGAACTACTTCAGCCATGCCCTGGAAACCAGGTGCTAGCTAGGTCTTTATTCCAGCAATCCTGCCAGCTTTTGTGCCACCTTCAGTCCTGCGACGTGCGTCGCTCCTTCCCTTTGTGCCACCCAAAACCCCCGGCCCGCGGTGGGCTAGAGCAGTGCTGCAAGGCGGAAAGGGGAAAAATAATAATAATAGGAGAGACCTGTTCTGGAGGTGATAATGATAATAATTTTCTTGAGGTGTCATTTCAGAGCTACTCACCGAGGTCTAAAAGCAATGCAGGCAGAAACACCAAAGCTGGGGCTTTATGAGGACTTGGAAGGTAAAAGTAAAACCAAGAGGGCAAAAAGGAAGGCTGAAGTCCTTTTTTTATTATATTTTT
>NW_010563755.1:0-2508 GCF_000687285.1 Phaethon lepturus | reverse complement strand
GTTTTATCCTCTCCCCCCTCCAAATCTAGTTAAGCCACATTAAGCCACTGTTTCATGAATCAATCATTAATAGTATCTAAAAATTTGCTGTAGTGTACATAAAAATCCCTGTCTTTCCCAATAATAAGATTTCAGCAAACCCCACAGGCAAAAGTTATGTAACGGTGTTATATTAGGTACCCAGAGAAACACAGGAAAGATTTTTAGATTACTGAATTGCACATATTTCTTCAAAGCGGGGAACATTGTCTCACCATGGTACATAGAAAAACTGGTTCCAAGTTGAACAAAAAGGAATTCTTCCCCGCTGGTTTACTTCTAAAATAAAAGCAGCTTTCATCAAACAGCTCTAATATACCTCACAGGCCTTCCATAAAAGCTATACAGTAAAAGAACAAATGCAATTTGTTGTATATGGAAATGTTATTACTGCGTGGTTAATAAAGACTTCCCTTTTAAAGCAAGTATTGGAGTAACAGAACTAGAGACAAACCTTCAATGTAAGTGAGGAATAAATCTTACTAATAAGCCAGCAAACATATTAAATGTTTATAATTTTTACATTATGATAAATTCATATTATGGCAGTGGCTAAGACAGTCACTGTTCTATCTACCATACAGATGGACTATAGGAGATTGTCCCTACCCTATAGTGCTTTGCACTCAAGACAGGTAGGGGAGAGGAGTCCCTGACCTCCATCCCACCAAATGAGACACTAAGATACAATCTTCCTGAAGATCACAGGAAACATGATCTAGCTGTCTGAAATACCTCATCTTAATCAAAAGATCACTCCATGTCCTCCAGCCCTTGCAGTAACATCAGAACATCAATATAATGTTAATGGGTATAAGAAGGCTACACTCCGAGAAGACAGACCCTTCTCCTGACCCTGCTGAGACTCCAAGGAGCAGTTACATTCGTTTTGCTACTTTACATCCTAGCACCCCTACAGAACTGGCATTAGAGATTTCATTATGATTTTATCAGTGAAGTTCCTCAGAAATTAACAAATGAAATCCAAAGCATTCACGGATGTTAATGTCCTGAAAGTTTCACTCTGATCACTGTAACACAGCCCCCAAACTTCATTTGTGAATTTCTGAATCCAAACTAGTGACTGCTGATAGAACTTGAAAATAACTTCTAAAGACACCAGATTTTCATTAGACTCAAGTATGTGGTGAAAAAACATCGGATTTTGGGGGAAGCAGTTGAGCAGAAAGATAAACTTATCCATGGATTATTAAGTGCAGTTTAGAGTAACTAGAAGTTGCAGAGTCAATATTTTGCAGTGTGCCACTGGGAAACAGTTTGGTTTTTTATACTATATATGAATTTCCTGGGAAAGAAAAAAGAAACATAAGTTAAAGCTTTTGTCTTCCATAAAACACTTCAGAGTCAGAATCCATCACTGAAGGTGGGGCAGGAAACTCAACATAAGCCTAGGCACTGATCCAGCACTAAATGAGATATTGGGCCAAGACCACCTACAGGGCCTTGGCATGATTTCTGCTTCAGTACCTACCAAACTAAGCAGTATGTTATTATAGTATGGGAATCAAGTTCCTCTAGAGGAACTTTTAGAATGATTTAGAATACACTTTTAGAAAGATTTCTGGCTGAAATTATGTTATGCGTGACCTCAAAATTAATCTGGTGCCACAGCTTTTGAAAAGGGGACATTTTGTCATGGACCATCTGATGTTAATCATACCATTACAGAAAGTAAGTGGAGTTCAACCAACAATACCCAGCAATACCCTTGCTACTGGAATAGGTGAATTCAGCATATCACCTAGGGAACAACTTCTTTGGAGTGCCTCGACAGATAACCTATTCTGTAACAGCTCTGTGCCTCACAGGGAATAGGTGGGTGGAAGCAGCTGAGAATAAAGAGTCAGATCTACGTCAGCTATAATGTCCCTTCATGGACATGGACATAGATACACAAAGGCTCAAAAAAATGGAGGCATAATCACTTGGGATACCAATTTAAATATCTGTTTAATCTGAGTTACTGGCTAATTTGTGGTACCCATCTCTCTTCCTTCTCCCTTAGAGCCAACTCTCAACTCTGACTAGAAATACCCCATTGGGGCTATAAATCCTTCCTAATATTCCCATCATAACAGATAAGATTTATATGCAAAGTGTAAGTTTTGAGAACTTTGTTTCAAGTCATTTTAATGAAGATTTCTGACCATCTCTGCCCACAACATCTTTCTTAGAAGTAACCAGGAGAAACCAGGCACAGCAAAAGCCTTCATAATCACAGAGCAAAAGGTTCTTCACTTGTCACCTAGTGGTAGCATTAGGCTGGCATTTTATCCTTTTGTTCAGCTTTCATTCTCTAGTGTTAAAAACAACATCAAATCAAAAAACAGCTACACCTTGCATAACTTTTCTCTTTGTTTCTGTACTCAAAAGCACAAAGCAATAAAAACCTTGTCTCTTCTCCACTGGCAAAACTAACAACCCCAGATATATATCTACATATATATA
>NW_010563754.1:0-12713 GCF_000687285.1 Phaethon lepturus | reverse complement strand
TATAATATAATAAATAAATGTAATATATAAAAATACATTGTATTTTATTCATTCCCTTCAGCAATTCTATCTAGCATTCATATTTAAGTAGCATATTCTTTGGCTAAAATTATTTTACCTGTGTATTTACGTTTCTCTACGTACTATAGCAGCAAAATCATAGTTATATACCTGTTTTAGTTATTGCAGGAAAAACTGGCAAGAACTTGATGTCTGGTACCTTCCAAAGTAATTTTCCCTTTTGTATGCTCTTCTTTTTTTATATAATCACTTCCAAATTTGTAGCCAAGGACTATTTCTGGAATTATTTTTTCATTTCCGTTTTGAGTTTGCCTAGTTATTTAAAATGACCTGAGCAAAATCTGACAAATCAAGGATAATTTTATTTCTCTAGGGGATAAATTCACAGGAATTGCAAAGGAACTGTTTAGCAATGTGAAATCTTAAGACAAGTTTGGAAACCCCATGGAAAGCATCGTGCTTCCCACCAGCCTGAGCACACAAGGTTGGAAAGTAGAACTACCAAGGGGCAGGAGCCTCTGTCAGGATCATCACGGTAGGACTCAGAAACAGCGATCCCATTTCTAAAACCGCGTTGCCGCAGCTCTCCATGCCAGCAGGCTTCTGCTGCTCCATGTCATGTGCAAGCACACTGCATGCTCCATGGTCCAATTCGGCGTAACTTATCCCCTTTCCAACTCCCGTAACGCTTCTTTCCAAATTGATTTGCTCTTTTAACCTACTTCCGCAAGATTTTTATTAAAAAAATCAGTCGGTGTTCCCATTTTGGAAAACAATGCCCAAAGTGGAAAAAGATAGATATATACATCTTTGGTCCCTTTATTTTTTTTAAATTCTGAAAACATATTTCCAAAACACTTTGCAGCCAGACTGAGTCACACTGATTGCTTCAAGAAGCCAGGTCATGTTGGGCAGCGATTCTGTGAAAGTTCAAGATAAGTGTTCACAGTTACGCTATTTAAAAAGTGCTAAACAAGCCACGGGCCTGCCTTGAAGCATAGGCTCCTGCACTGCTTTTGCCATTTTTGCATCTTTCACGTCTCTGAGCGTTTAAACCTATAGCCAACGCTAAAACTCAGAACTCTGAAACACCTCCACTGACAAGGCCACTATATCAATTAATTCGCGTATCTTTGATGCAGCAATTTAATGTGGAATATCTAAACCACAATTAACACAATGTTTCTGGGGTATGTTTAAACTTCCAGCCTGGGAAGTCTCGCAAGCAGAGACAATTAATTCAGCAAGGCATCTCTGATGAAAAGCTTGGCCAGCTATATACCCAGAGTTCGAAATTCCTTTACAGCTCAGTGCATTCTGCTTCACAAACGTTACAGTTCGACAAGAAACAGCCCCAAAAAGTTCCTTTATAGTCCTGTTTGGAACAACGTACGAAGAAACCCGGGGCGGAGACAAAAGAATGAAACATTCAGTAAGTGAAAAGAACAGTGGTCATGTCTGAGCCCCGAGTGGCAAACCATTGTGGGACCGCTCCCTTTCCAAAGGGCACTGAAGAATGAGTAAGCTGCTTAAGCGCATTATCCCCTTATTCAGGTCAACACCATGCAAACCGGGTCTGCTGTGGTTGTTATTTTTAGAGGGTTCACACATCTTGAGAGATTAACATTTGCTATCGACTATTTCATGGCTTTCAAAACAGATTACCGAAAAGAAAGTTCCATCCTACAATCGAGTATGTCAAGCTGACATGATGATTAGGTACTTTTCCTGAATGACTTGGGTTTCTTTTGTTCCTCAGCTTGTTGTCAAAGCTTAAACTCTGTTTTGTTCTTTTGGAAATCGAATCTCCTTCAAAACATAACTCTGCTTTTTTCAGCTTAGTGGGTTTGTTACGCGTATTAAATGATACTGAAAAAGTTGATGCTAGTTTATTTTTAGACACACATACTCTAAGGCTAAAAAAAATAGTTCTAAAACATTCAGGTTTAGCAATGTGGTACCTACAAGCTTTAACAGAAATAAGCTTTTACAAGAATAAAAGGCTTAATTCAGGTTCTGGTACTGGAAATACCATGTAGATCTACTTAAAATTAGCTGTGTAAAATAACAAAGAGTTCTTTGAAGCACCACCTGAGCATATTAAAACTGTAATGACCTTTGGGGTTCTAAAAAAAAGGCAACCTGTTTATACCATCTTACTTGTGCACACTTATAGTAAAGAGATCAGCAAACTATCAAAGTTCAAGCAAGGCTTGAGCTGTGCACCTGGCTCTAATTTAGCTACAAAAGTCAAACCAGTGAGAAACAGAAAACTGCACACTTTTGTATTTCATCAGTTGAGAACAGACATGCTGAAATGTCATCTATTCTCAACCTTGGCACCAAGACGTTTCTTTGGAATAGATACATATTTTAGTGAACAGCTTCATGGAAAATTGGAGGTGAAGACCTGCGAGACACCGAGCCTTTCCAGCCACAAAGGTGGCTGCAGAGAGCATCCAGAACCTCTCCATGCCACCTAGAAAGCGGTCTATGGTAATGCTTCAGAGCAGCAACTCCCCTCATGCCATTAAAGTGTCAAAACTCTCCAATTCTGCAATGGGAAATGATTTACATTAGAGCCACAGTTATAAAATTAATGGAAAACTACATTTGTATAGGACATCAGAAGCTTTGGGACAAAGATATGAAATGAAACACATTTCAGAGTATGATTGGTCTACCAGGGCACACAGTTACTGAGAAAACCAGGGGAATGCTGCTGCTTTTTCAAGTGTTAATATTTTCTTATATTAATACATCGTAAATTCTTTCTGTAAACTTCTTCTTGTATCATTTTTCCAAGGTTGGGGAAGGGCTGGTGAGCACAAGGGAATTTCTGTTCTCCAGGAAAGTCAAACATTTCAGACTTTTTTTTTTTTGGTTCCACAAGACTGCAATTTCACTCAATCTGAAACTTTTTCCAATAAAAGAATTAGCCAGTCAGAAACAATGTCAACATTTTGGATTTAACTTCAGCTTCTATCAATACTAATTACCCAGTAATCAATCTGCATTCATTTCAATTTTTGGTTTGTAAGCATTAACATGCTGAATCACAATTTTCTGTCCTGAAAGAACTGCTTACAGCTGCAAAGTGTTTTTTATGGCATTAGGAAGAATGTATAATATTTCAATTTATATTAAACTAGGAAGCCTTTTTTTTTCATTTAGTAAGCTTATTTTGAAGTCTGAAATACTTCAGGATGATGCCCTTAATACATGTAACAGATTCAGTGTTTCCAAACGCTAACCGAATTTCGGATGTGCCGAATGCTGCAAATAACACTGATGCTAACTGGGTTTGAGGGTGTAGAATACTTTGCAAAAAGAAGTTTCATAATCAGAGAGCTAAAGGTTTTTTTAAAAATCTTGTTTTCCTTGAACTAGAATGGCCCCATGATATACTTGCTAAGAAGAGATCATGGCCCCTCCAATCTAAAGACTAGACCTTTGTCAAGACATCTGCAAACTGCAAGGGGCCTCTTGCACAAGAAAAAAGGGGCATTATCGTCTGTTTCTCCACAAAAGAAAGAGACCTCATCTTTGGGAGTCCGAGCCAACACTTTACCTGGACATCCCCAACAGACAGGTACTGGCATACAGAGCATCACCTCTCTTTGCCCATAGGAGTTGTTGTCACGAAAGATCCCAAAATAGGAGTCCAAAAAATGGGTATCACAAAGGGACATTCTAGGTATAAATAAAGGAGGAAAAAGCCCACACATTGGACATGAATTTAAAAAGTTGAGCCCAACTGTGCTAGGCTTGCCAAACCCAAGTGGCTGCCAGTACTTGAGACACAAAGATATTGTGTATGCAGACAACAGTTGTACTATAATTAGCATTTTCCCATCTGTAACCCTAAAAACATCACTGAAAACCGTCCATTGTCTGTCCAGACAAAATTCTAGACCTGCAATAGTCAAGAATTTAAAAGATAATACATTCATATTCATATATCATCCTTTGATATAAGTCTTAAATACAAGTGCTCGAAGGAAACAATTCATATGGAAAAAAAATAATAGCAAAGAATATTATGTATTTTTGAGACAGTTCTAAATAGAAATATTTATTAATACTCTGATGAAGCAACATCCTAATGTAACAGAAAAGAAGATACAGTATTTCAAATTCTCTTTAAAACAATTTAGGATTGTGCTAAAAAAACAGATAATATGTTCTCTTCCATACATGCGTAGTGATCCTATAGTTTTGCACAGCTACACTAGATGTTTCCAGTTATTTTTCCTTAAAGACAGGCTTGACTTATCCAGTCAAACTCGTTCTTTCCTTTCATAATGCTGTTTATCTGTCAATTTGACTTTTACATCCCTTGCTTGCCGCCTTCTCAGGAAGCTTACTCATTTCTTAACCCGAAGAGGAATTACCAGTTGTAGCTTTGCACGCTGAACACCATTGCTTATATTCTAGTTATTTCCAACACAGGCAGACAGCTTTACCCAGATGAAAAATTCTCTGATCCAGCGAACTTTAATTTAACAACAAAATAAAAATCACTTTAATGGCTGGAAAGAATGCTTCTTGAAGGAATCTTGTAACATGCTATGAAATTACCACAGCCTGTCCCCAAGCAAAAGACAGCACAAAGCCAGGCTGTGCCAAGGACATTCTGTGGGCTGCTTCCGGCGCGTGTATGTGGCACCGAATAAAGGCCCCCGTGCGCGAGGGCTGCGGGCAGACGGCGGGCTGCGCGCCGAGTGGGTGCCGTGCCTCCGGCCCCCTCGCACGGCATGCTCCGCCTGCATCCCTCCTTCCCTTGTCATGGGGCTCTCCCAGGAAGCCAAGCTCATTCCCTTGCACGAGCATGCGAAACTAAAGACCATTCAACCCCCTAAGGGTAACATGTACAAACACACACAAAATAGCACAAGCAACGTGAGCCGTCGCTAGCGAGGGAGCATCATGTACAAAATCCAAAGAGAAAAAATTGCTTGCAGCAAGAGGCAAGATGCACCTGATTTTTCAAGAGGCTGTCCTGCTGTCTGCTCTTCGAGTCACGTAATGCGTTGCTGTTTGTGTCCACAAGTCAGTCTGGACATCAAGTGACGGGGAAAAAGCTCAAGGGCTGTTGATGGTGCAGGGGAGGGTAGCAGTGTTGCCTTCTGGTCTGAATCTCTTAGGTACATCTCAGTCACTCTCTTAGCGTACCTCCAAAATACTGGAAATTATAAAATATTTTTTAGAAATCAAAAGTGTATCTACTAATTTTTAGGTGTAATTCAGGATTTCCAAGTATCTGAAACTCACAAGAGCAGTTACAGCCAGGTGCCCATCAAGGATGCATATGCCTAAGGAAGTTCCTTTCTAGGCTGATTTTTCCATTCACAACAACCTGGAATTCACAGGGACACCTGAAACTCTCTTCTGGATTGGCTCTGAAAATTACACATAACACACATTATAGCTACGCTAACTGTATATTTGGCCATGTTTCATATTGAATAGCATCTTTTTTTAAAGGCAGTAATTTATGAGACGTCAGATGAATCATATCTTTTTCAGACCAGACTTTTGTTCCACCTGCTCACCTTTCCAGTACACAGTATAAGAGATTCACTCAAGAAAGATCGAGCTTTTCCAGCAAATTTGCATTGTTATTTAAAAAAAAAAATCTGGTAGTAAAATTTATGGAGACTCTTGCAAAAACTGCTCTGTACACCTTGTTCTTTATGGCAATTTGAAATTAGGAAAGACCTGGAGTACAACTCGACAGTGAAGCATACCCCAGACTACATCTTTGCTAGACAAGAGATAAAGTAAAAAAATAACAGTCTTTCCCTGAAATTTAAGTGCCATTGGAACTTTTTTTAGGTAAAACAGCTTGTTGACTCTTTCCAATCAGCTTAACTTCTAAAAACTATTAGAAGCAAATATCATACAACTGCCATCGCCGAATCTGCAGTACAAGCCGTACATCAGGAGAAAAGCTGACGTTTTCCTCTGGACTGGATTAGACACTGTTTATCAGGGTACTGTAATTGAAGAAAAAAAAGCCCTGCATTCAAAGCTAGCAAGTTAGTTTGTCAATTTTTCACACTAGAAAGATGAAAAACTAAGGGTTTTTCAATTGTAAACATATGATTGTGCCAACATCTTCTGTTAACCGAATGTTAGCTTCAAAACTAAAATTCATAAAGTCCTTGTTTATAGCACTAGAGTTCTTTTCCTAGTACCATGCTTGTGTACCACCACCACGCAGATGCATCAGGTCTGTCTTTTAAATCTTTTAACTTCTACACCAACTAGCAGCCATGCCAAGCATGTCATTACTAAGGCACTTGATTGCTAGGAGGAAGGGGGAAGGGAGACAATTTCTAATCTTGGAATTTCCTTAATTTATACAAAAGAAAGAGTGCAGAATGGTCCATTTTCTGTGTGACTTGTGCCAATCTGAAAATAATGGCATGTTTTGCACAAACAGGGCAGTCACAGGCAGTTGTATTCCAGGGATGAGCACTAAGTGGCGACAAGCAACATATCTACAGTAACACACTTCAAACATTTAATTTGTTCTTTACTGAAAAACTCTTAAAAAATGCTGACTTCACATCTCCCAACAGATGCCTGAAAGTTTTGTAGGGACAGCCAACACAAAACCTCCCTGAAACTTCTATTTTATCCTTATTTATTGTTTGAAGGACCCTAGATAAATTTAAATAAAGTTCACCAGAGGTTTTCTAACTCTTCTTCCTCCTCATCATCATCATCTGACTATACCCTTTTTCTCCATAGACAGAAATATGTGATTGCACATAAATAGTTACAATGCGTATTTTCTATGCTACTAAGCTAAAAAACTCTCCCAGTTCCTCGGCTTGACGATCACCTTTCAAGAGAGCTTTATAAATGAAATAAGACTAAAAAAACCTCTCATTTTTCATTTAACAGGATAACGTCAAGAGTGGCTGAAGGATGCCCTGGGCTGAGGAAGCCCTTCGAAGGAGTCACCAGTCCGGAATTCCCAACCAGCCATGAGAAAACTCTGTTCTGGGCAATTCTGACAAGCCCCTGAAAAGTGCAGTTTCCCACTGACAGAGCTCAGACAACAGCCTGATCCTCTGCCTACGATTTTTTTTCTCTTCCTTAGACATAACACATTTGTCCCACTAAATACTGCCTTCTGCCTCCTCCTCTTAGGAGTTTACAAATGATTTTGCAACAAAAGAATTCCACCACAATGTCCAAGGTGGTACCGCTGCACTAATTCAGGCTAGCATGCATCATATGATCTGCTGCCAGAACCGTACCTAGCAGAGCTAGTAAAAAGATCAGAGAGGCCTAATTCATTGTGCATTTTAAGAAAAATAAAATAAACAGCAAGATAAATACTCTGCATTATGTTTAACAGACTCAGAGAACTCTCCTAATGTTAACATCTGTCTGCAGGGATAGGGACGATGCCAATTCCACAAATGCCTGTAATTTGAGTTGGAACTTGGAAGATGCCCAGAACCATGGTCTCAGAGCAACATTTCATCAGACACAATTTTAGGATGCATAACTCTTTTTATACAGTAAAACTGAAAACAAATGGTTGTCTGCATGCCAGTGGCATTTCTTGAAAATCTTAATCATTTGCCTATTGAGAAAACAATAGTCCTGAAGAACCCGACATCATTTAGAACTTCAGCAGATTATGCTGCATATAATCATTGAGATTTTAACATACAAATAATAATCAGAAATCAAAGAAATCTGACAAGTCTCTTGTATTTTACTTATGTAATTTTCAGACCGCCTAACAAGAAATCTCCTAAAACCCCTGACATCTACTTTCTATAAAAGCTTTTATTGAATCCCAGCAGAGACCCAGACTAATCATTAAGCTCTCTACACAACTGATCTCCAACAGCCCCCATACAGTTAACGACTATCATTTCTTCTTCATGAACCCCAGCAGCTACATGGCTAAAATCTCAATCTGCATGTCCTGCCACACATCAAGAAACATTCAACAATACCCTGCATGCTACATCTTGAAATATAGCTGACAGAAAACAGCAACTGAAAGCTATAGAAATAGATCTAAACTTTCAAAGTTTATTGCTCTCATAAAACACGAGGGAGGACATGCTGGACCGTACTTGAGGGTCCAGCAGTAAGTGCTTACAGTAAATCACAGAAGGTGGCCAAAAAGTAATATTCAAGAAGGGCCAAAATAGTAACCACAGTAGCCTACATAGTACCCTAAAACCAAGTCTAGCCTCAGTGAAACTCTTTATAGAAGTTGGAGATATTTTTCTTAGTTTTTTTCCTGAAGAGTTACCAGGACTATAGCCATCTTAATAAATTATCTTCTTCAGCTTAATGAAGAGAGAATGGCAAGATATAGCTGCTTGAGGTGGTTCAATGACTTCAAATAAAACAAACTTTCCTACACTATTTTTGCAAAGCAGCTCACATCATTCCCTTTATTTTCATCCAGTTATATTTCCAAATTTTGTTTGGGACAGGCAGCTGAAATGTCTGAATGCAAAGAGTCATCTCCAGCTTTTGAAACCAGAAAAAAAAATAATTAAAAAAAAAAAAAAATCAAACAACAAACCACCACCACCAAATTGAATCAGACTTACCCTTTTGAAGAGAACATCAGTGACGTTATTAAGTAATAACATTCAGAACAATGCTATCTTAATAATTTTCCTACATCTTGTAAATGACAAAGATAACAAAAACTTTTTTTAAAAAGTCTCATTTTCATTCCTCTTTAAGATTCTATTAATAAAAAGAATTTTGCTAATATTGTATCAGCTCACACATGTTTACAGCACACAAAGTGTGTCTTGAGTCCATCACATAGTTAAATTGAACTGAATTTTAACCTATCAGCAGACACACCATTTACAAAACTGAAAATCTTTTTCTATCTTATCAGTACATCTCATTTCTGTATCAACGGTTCTGATATTTTGTTTTGATTTCTTTTTTTCATTCCCATGTAATTACAAATCGCCATCACCTGTTATGGCCTCTCATCAGTTCTGTTAAACTTATATCTACTTATTTCATTTGCTTCCATAAGTTACTCCCACATGGTCCTTCACCAGAATATCTTTGATCCTGACATCCCTGTCTCCTGTGCTGACACTCACCCATTTTCTTCACCACAGCCAAATGGCTTTGGCTTTTTTCTACACAAACAAGTCACATCAACAATGTCCCTTTGACTGACTGGCAATTATTAAACAAGTCTGGTGATATATTTTGGCACTGGCATCTCAGCTGTTGACTATATTATCTGTCCTACACCAGAAGAGAAAAGTGAAAAGTAGTTCCATGCACAAAATAGATCTGCTAGTGCAAGGCCACCTTTACAGTCAACAGGTGACATGTTTTGTCCCAGACACGAGGCCAACTTCTGTGGAGGCACGAATGATGCATCTTACCCTGCCTTTTGTGATAATAGCTATATTTATGGCTCATTCCCTCTCTTCTGTTCTCTATTGCCTGTCAAATTGCTGAAGAGGCAGATAGCTAGCAGTTACTATTTCAGAAAGAATGGAAGCCAACAAAAACAAACACTATCTGTTGCTGTCTTCTGAGTATGAAGAGTTGGAAATGCCTAATTTATCTTGAAATAAAGTCTGCCATCAGTTTGGTCTATAGATATTCATGCATGCTGTCCAGAATAAGCATTTCCAGATATTCTTTTCTGCCCTCTTTTATAGATCCCCTTGTGCTGAAAAGTGAAGTAAGAAGAAATGAAATGGACTGACAGAACTGCTGGTAACATCGGTACACAGCTCGTTCTTTCTAATGTCAGCTGAAACCGAGACTTTAATCCCGTATCACCATTTATGAACTTTCTGCTGAAGCCCTCTCCTCTTCAACTTCTCAGGTCTTAAAAATCACTGCTGATATGCTGTTTGGTAAATGTGAAAATCTGAAGCACCACCTGGCTTAATCACATTTTCCATGGTCTAATGAAATAGAATATTTCACAAAAGAAATATTCAAAAATAGCATATTTCATAAAAATAAAGGAACAGTCTCAGAAAAAGAATACCTTATATTCCTAGGCAAAATGGCAAAGTGTAAGGGATGACAATGGATCAAAAGTAAGAGACAATTGCTGAGGTTTCTCACGTGCTAAGCCGTAGAATGGCATTTCTCAAAGATAGAAAGAGTTTGTTTATTAAGAGGTTGACATAAGTTCAAAAGCAAGTTTTAGTCTCTGTAGAAGCCTCCTGAGCCACACAGCAACATACTGGATGCAGAGGAAGGCAAGTGAAGTGCAAACTGAGTATGAATTCTTGTTAACTAACTTAAGAACCTATACTGGATATTTCAACATCTAAGCTAGTCTAAGCTCTTTTTATAGTCAACAGACAAAAAAAATAGTTTTAAAAGATAGTTTTTAAAAAAAGAAAGTTTCAAAATACAATTAATGTGACCGATTTCAGACAGCTAGTCTACAAGAAGCAGCATCTTCTCCTCTTCATAAAATTAGCCTAGGATGATTAGCTTAGGTTCAGATGACTCTCAAGGTCCACGTCTCTTTCTCGGTCATTCTGAGCTTACCTGGTTTGGTGATGGGGCCCCAAATTCTCAAGACTAATAATTCAAACACAAGGTTCTAATTGTCCATTCCACTGAATCTTAAGTATGGGAAAGATAAAAGACAACAGGCAAAAATACTGCTGCCAAGTGGATATACTAGAAAAGTCTAGATTTGTGTTTACTACACAGGCAACATGGAAAGGCTGGATAGTACCAAGAAGACTGCAAACAATAATCTTGAGTATTTTATGATAGCATAAGAGGACTTTAAACAGAGGCAATATAGGATGATGGTGGATGTGAGTCTGGCATTAAAATATATAATAATGTGTTATTTTACATAACATACATATTAAAAAGATAGTATGAAATCGAAAGTCTCCTTTAACTTAATTGTACTAGAACAATTGGATGAGTTTTAAAACTTGCAGTAACCATTTGTTGTACAATGACAACAATAAGCCCGCAGTGGAAAATACAAAGACTTTGCTCTGTTGTTTTTTTATTTATTTAAAAAGGACTCTAAGTATTTTTGCTACTGAAAGGAAATGTAGATCACCATATTTTTTACCCCCATATTAGGGCAAAAGGAGAGGAGCATTATAATAGTAGTAAGGTAAACACAGAATGTCTTCCTACTATTATAGTAAAGAACAAAGACCATTATAAGTGAATGCAGCATTAAGCAAAATTCTGATAGCATACATATGAAACTGAGAAAAATATTTAAAGAGACTAAAAGTTTAAAAGCCAAACCCATTTATATTTGAGTTTTATTGGTAAAGCTGCTGGTACTCCTAGTTACTGAGCTATGCCTAAGAAAATATGAGAAAAGCATCTAAATGAAAACAAGGGAGTTGATGTAATACATTCCCCTGGAAACACCATGGTAAAGAATAGCAAACAATCTTCTACATTTGCAAGTAAGCAACAGTTCTAAATATGGTGGGAAATGCTGTTCCCCTTTGTACACAATTATTTCATAAAAGGGGGAGGCAATGTTTTGTACTTCAGCTCTC
This sequence comes from Phaethon lepturus, assembly GCF_000687285.1. Lineage (NCBI taxonomy): Eukaryota > Metazoa > Chordata > Aves > Phaethontiformes > Phaethontidae > Phaethon > Phaethon lepturus. The sequence continues at coordinate 1,146 of NW_010563754.1, read as the reverse complement.
TTGTTTGTGGCATGCTTTAGGATGCACGAGACATTTATACCGTTTTCTACTGAAGGTTTAATACAACCAAGGAAATACATAGTAAGGCAGGAGATACAGAAGAAATAGTAATTAAAAGAAAATAATTGCAGAAGACTATGGACAAAATAGAAGACAATCTCAAAGGTTCTTCAAAAGGCAGTCTTTAAAAGACTGAAACACACTGGAAATCTCAGTATCTTACGTAAATTTAGTCTCAAGATTCCCTCCCTGGAACCCCATCTCAACAACACGCTGCAGCCACTTCAGGCAAGGGTTTTAGTCCATAGAGGGTAAAAACCCTGCCTGAATAAAGCCATATGCAGTTTTGAGGATATACTTCGAAGTATAAATTAGGAAATTTATTATTTGAGTATTCAGTAAAAAATTAACATTTGGTTCTTAAATTTTTAACTGCAGAAGTGAATTCTGAAATATAGCGACATTCACTATTAAACCCAACAAAATAATCATGTACAACACACCATCAGCAAATTACTTTCTGATTTCTTGCGAGAAAATCATGATGCAAGAGGTCTCTTTGAATGTTACTGAGCTGTGATTTTTAAGGCTACCTAACAGATAACGTTAACTGCTAACATTGGTTTCCTTGGCATTCGCTCAAAGCTGAGGTCCACCTCAGCAGGACTTTGAACTCTTACTGGCTCAAGGAGAAAAGCCAACAGTGAAGAATAAGCCACTTTCCTCTCATTAGACTAAAGACAGCAACTGTTTGTCTAGTAAGGTTTTATGTCCTTTTCTGTTTTTCTCACAGTTATGATCTGTAACTCTCCATGAGCGTTGCTTGATGCATCTTGCCAGTGAGCATGCCTACACACATCACATCATTGATACGTTTGGGAAAAGACAGTCTGTGAAAATTGGTCATAGCTCCCAGAATAAATCTGGACAGAAGGCGAAGAAACATACGGAGAAAAAAAAGCACAGACAAAAGTCAGATGCAAGGTACCATGCAGACTGACACATTTAACAAGATTAAAACAAGAAACGCCATTTCCAAATAAATGGTTTCCCCTCATGTAGAGCATTGATAAAGATATTAAACAAGACCAGTCCCAGTACCGAGCCCTGGGGAGCACCGTTTGTGACTGGCCACCAGCCGGATTT
>NW_010563753.1:0-14331 GCF_000687285.1 Phaethon lepturus | reverse complement strand
GGAACGGGTAGGGATGCCCGTCAGGTTGAGTCGCCTTCCGGGGACGGTTCTGGTCGGCAGTGATCTGCGAAGTGGTGTGTGGCTTCGGCGTCTCCCCGCAGCCGTGTAGCTCCTCTGGGCATCTCCCCTTTTGTGTCCAGAGCTGGTCCCCTGCGGGGTTGGGGGGCGGTTTGCTGTTACCCGTGCCCCTTACGGCCTGGAGGAAGCAGGCAGCTGATCTGGAAACGGGACCGTTTTCTCTGCTTTAGCTGTTAGCAATAAAAAGGCTTTTTCCTTTTGTAAGGTATTTCCTCCCCCGCCCTTGATAATGTCCTTTAGAAATGGAAAGACAAAACCCTTGCCCACCTTTGAGAGGATGCTTTAAAAAATTGCTTAAAGTTGTTCCCCGAAAGGAACAGTCTCATCGTTAAATGCAGTTTAGCAGATCTCGAGTTAAGAATTGGAGACCTTAAAGAAAAAACGCTGGCTGAGGGGAAGGTATGGAATTCCAGTAAAGGCTGACAGTAAGAGTGTAACTTGCTAAATCAAATTAGGAAGACCAGTGTGGGATGTCTTGTTCCCACACTAATCTCGGTAAATTATAGATAAGACTTTACTGTTACAGGGTATGATGAACATTAGTTTCTGTCTTTGATCCTGCTCTGCTGGCTCATGCTCTCGTAGGTGTCTAGTACTCTTCTGTATCTGACTGGGTGCTACTAGGAGCCTTGAGGTCTGTTTGCTTTTCATACTTAGGTGTGGTTGGAAGAGAGAGGGGAAGGAATGAGTCTGGGATGAGTCCTGTTCATCCATTGTGCTGTCCTGAGCTCACAGGCAGTTTCAGCTAAAGGGCTCTGTGCAGTGCTGGGGGATGCGGTACTTCAGATCAGTTTCTTGGTGTGGGGATGGATGCTTTTTTGGCTTGCTGTCATAACACTGTAACTCTAGAGGCTGTTTCTAGCTTTTGGCCACTGAAAATAAGCCACAAAGCTAAACAACTTACATAACTGGTTTTAGGATAAGAAAATACATCTCTGATATTTTCTGGTTCCTAAGTAATTGTGTCATCGTGGCTTTTCGGATTATGTATGGTGAGGACCAGTTCATGTAGAAATTTTTATGATACTCCTATAAAGTCCATTTAAAACTGATTTAGGCACAAACTACTTTGAACCAACGTAAAGGTCACTGCTGTGGCAAGCAAATTCAGACTTTACAGTGTTTGTGATAATAGGGTCAAAAATTGCTGTGGGCATGGAGGAGGGGGAGCACCTAAAGGTGCCATATTAGAAATAATAATCTAAATTCTAATATGAAAACTAAAATTACTGAACTAAATATTTAACCTTCTCTAGGACTGAAGAGAAAGTCCCGTGTGAAAACCCTACCGAAAATTAAAGAAAATCTTGAAGTCACAAGAGTGAGCCATTCATGCAACCAAAGGTCTGTTAGAACTCATTCAAATACACCGTTATTAACACTAGCTAATCATTTAGATTGTCTTGCCTGCATGAGATGTCTCTTGGAGATGTGCAGTCTGAGTTCTCTGTAAACTGATTGTTGTGGTTTAGCCCCAGCCGGCAGCTAAGCACCACAGGGACTTTATCCCCTTCTACAGTACGTAAAAGTTTTGATTGGGCAGGGCCGGCTCTATTAGTAGATCTGTCAGACTGTTGGCACCTCATAAAGACATTTTGTAGTTTTTGTTGCCTTCCTCTAGAATAGTATAGCTCCGTGTATTGAGCTTAGCTCTGTTCTTCAACTGCAGCAGTCAAGTGAATGTCGGAGAAACAACAGACTTGGAAAAAGAAGAGAAAATAGAAGAAAGCACTGTACCGCTGAAGGTGGGCATGCTGTCTTGCTCTTTATCTGCCAGTAGTTTATGGAGGATAAATCAAAGAAATGTGACATATTAAATCCTTTTTCTAATCGAGTATAATTTCCTGTGAGTTCTCTGTGTGTGTGTATGCACGTTTTCCAGGCTGAACTTGGTCCTGTATTTTGGTGACATTTTCCTGTCTCTCTGGCCAGAGTAAAAGCGGTTGGAGCTATTGGTAGCATGGGAAAACATCAGTACTAATTATCCTTAACGAGGAAAGGCCGTAGCAATTGTGTTGTGTGGAAGATGCCTCATTAGAGTGTGATTCCAGAGAATTGCACACTTCTAGTTGAGACATAGACCTTTGGCAAGTCACTGTTGAGCTCTTCCTCATGTTAGTAAAACTGGAACAAAGTACTTTGAGATGACTGAGCAGGAGTGTTATGGCAAGAAAATAGTTCACCAGGCGTGTTTTAACTGAATTCTGCTACAGCAAAGGGTTCAAGTGATATTGATGTAAAATTTAGAGTCCACCAATTACTTATAGTTATTTATATTTCCTGCAAATGCTTAGTTTCGTAGACTATACTATATACACAACACAGTTGTTTGTATTTATAGAAATGGTCTAGGATTCTGAAATTGAGCAGCATGAATTGGACCTCTAAAAAAAAATGAAAAAAAAAATCGAAAGACAGGGAGATTGATTACTCCACTGCTATTTTACGCATAACCTCAGTTGATGTCAGTATGCCTTCACTGGAAGCCTCATCCAGCAAAGATTGTAGGATCAAATGATTGGGTATTCATTATGAATTTTAGAACTATAAGTCAGGTTGCAGATTTATTGATGTTGCATGGAAAACCCTGGAACAAATTACACTGCAAGTAGCAGGTTTAAGGGGTGAAGTACCAGACAGTAAATTTCTGAGCATCTGCTAATGTAGGAATACATTTAATTGCATTTCTTTGTCTACATCCGGTTTTCTCAGGTTGTTTGTATTGGTCATTTAATTTTAGGAATCCCTCATAATCAACTTCGAAAGTAAAGAAAGTTTGAAAAATGCTGAAGTGACTTCAAGTGAGTATAATGGCAATATGTTACATTATTAAATGTATTTTTACATCTGTATAAAACTAAAGGTAAAATTCATCATATAATTTTAATTATATTTCTGTGAAAGTACTGGTGTGCTGTCCGTGTACTGGTTCTGACTGCACAATATTAGAAAGTGAAGGTTTGGAGACCACCGGCTGGAGTCCTGCCTTTTACTGCAGCATGTGGCTTCGTTCACATGAATGGATTGTAGGCAGCACAAACAAGATAGGAGACCTGCAAGACCTGACCGGTCTTGAGCCCAGGCTGTTGAAAACCACGTGATCTTGGTTTTATCGTTGACAGAACAAGTTGTGGACATGAGTTCTTCAGTTTACTCAAACCTGCATTTTTAAAAGCTTGTGCCTAAATAGTTTGTCCTTCTGAAAACAAACCTGCCTAAGAATTATCTTATCAGAGGCTAAATTCTTCAGGTATTTCTAGTGAGCCTTGGGCAAAGAAGGCGTCTTCTGTTAGCTTATGGTAAACTGGGCTTCAGGATGCCCTTTGTTCATTTGTTTCTTTAACTGTATTATGAATCGGTGTAAGATACTGGCTTGACAATATTTAGCTCACCACAGGACTGAAACTGATGGTTTCTACAAGGTGATACTTTTCTTTTTGGTAGCCGCCTTTTTTGCCTCTCTCTAGGTACAGGAATGACTCTTCCCACAGGTGTTTCAACATTTCTTCTCGAGTGTTTAGATGTAGATTCAACAGCAAATTATAACACAGGTGCTAGTGACAGCCTGAACAGTTGCCCATCCCCTGAAACATTCAGAGATGATGGTTCAGGTGAGACTTCTGTTTTTTTGAGCTTTATTTGATGCAGAAAATGTGGGGGGACTATCTACAATAGAAGGACTAGTGGCCTCTCCTGGTGTGACTCACCAGGTCAGATCTTTGCTATAAGCCAGCCTGTGCTTGATGGGGGATCTGTATAATTGGTCCTCCAATCCATTGTGTGAATCGGGTCCTGGTGTAATTTGAATCATACTGTAAACTTAAAATATTCACTGTTGACACAAACTGTTTATCAGGGATGACCAGCAAATCTGCTTTGAGTCAAATTCCTCCAAAACTTTTCTGCGGCTCTTTGAGCTAAGACAAATGCTTTCACTTTGCTTTAAAGTTCCTCTCTTGCAAATGTGATTGCTTTCAGTTTGGTCAAAAATGTGATGACTCAATGAATTTCAGCATAAAAAGGTTGCACTTACATCTTTATGTCCAGAAAGAAGTAATTTTTACTCTGAGGACTCTGGCAAGTACAAGAACTCTACTCTCCTGGACTCCAGCAAAGCAGTGACCATAGATAAGCTACCGCAGATCTCAAATCTTTCAGCAATATTAGGTAATTCTTTTCTGCAATACTTCAGAATATATCCATTAAAAAAATTCACTCTAGTGCAAAGAACCTGTATATAATACCTAATCATAATTTCATTTAAGGCATGTCTGCATGATGGGAATAGCTCCCTGTTAGCAGTCTGTGTTTGCTTCTAATATTTTGCTTTATAACTTAGTGTGCACTAAGACATTGTCTGGTCTGCTTAACTTTTAACGTTTAGCTTTTATGTTTTTTAGAACCTGTACTGGAGGATTTTCAAGACCAATACACTAGAAGGTAATCTGCAAAGCAGACTCTTTGATGCACCTAAATGTTCAGGTTTTACTTTTTTGAGTGGTATTTAAAGGAAAAGCCAGAATGAATAAGCCTCTAATTCCTGCAAACAATTCTGTTGAGTTTCAGCTACCTGTGTCCTCCCTAACTTCGAAATTGGTGCATTAAGTCAGTTAAGAGCTTGCCTTATAGACTTTTGTTTTAGTCTTGTGGCTGTAGGGAAATCAATGTAAGAAAACCTCAGTGAAGGAGTTTATGGAAGGGGAAGGTGACGTTTATTTACAAAATCCCTAAATAAGTTGCTTTTATCCAATTTCACTTATTCTGTCAGATTTCCTTCAGTCACAAGCAGCAAGATATGTGTGGCCTGGCCAGGACTGCCTGTGCAGTACAGAGTTTGAAGGGTACCTGTTATTAAGTCTCTGGTGTTCTGTGCTTGCCAAGGACAAAATTAGGTTTTGGGCAGAACTTCTATGTTCTTTAGGAATCATCAGCTCATGGGGCACTCCTCTGCTTTGGAATCTTGCCGATTTCAGCCTTCATAAATCTTGGACAAGTTGCTGCTGCTCATTGTCAGTTTTTTCTTATTGGAAATAACTTGTCTACCAGGAAGCAGAAGGGTGTATGTGATAGGCTGCAACCCTCTTGCCACCCTCCCGTTGTTAGGGTGCCAGGTTTTCTGTTGACAAGTCGTCTGTGGTGTGGTTTTATCACAGTGAAGGGTCTTCTATACTTGGCCTTGTCACAGTGCCACCTTCAGGTCCTGACATGAAAATCTGAGTAACATGAGTGCTTTTCTAGGAACAGTATCCTTTCTTTTAACCCTTGTGCTGTTGTTTCCAGTCTTACATGCAGACATTTCCATTCATAATTAATTTATACCAATCTTACAGTGTTACAGATCTCTACACAATTCAATCTGAATTTTCTTTGGAACGTAATTTTCCCCTGCATCCTATGTTCTGTCCTAGTATGCTTCAGTGCCAAGTACTTTAGTGAATGTCTTCTGTGGGTCTTAAATTGCAAGTATCTTCAGAATAAGCTGTGTGACTTGATGGTAAACTATGAAATAGCTGAAGTAGCTCAGTAACAATATTTTTAAAAATTAGCTTTATCCCTTTTCACTAAGTTTGTATTTTCCTCTGATTGCCTTATACATTGTTTTTTTGAATGTTGACATTCATTCAGAATAGTTGTTCACTTTTTTTCCCCCCCCTCCTCTCCTAGAAAGAAAACATCAAATTGCAGTTACAGTTCTTCAGCATTAGGTGTTTCAACTACTCTGGCAGGTAAAATATGACCTGAAGCAGTCATACTAGCTGTGAGACAAACAGAATATTCTACCCAAACTTAAATGATGGCAAAATTTCAGAACCAGGCTTCCACTGGGTCATTTGTTCCCCAGGCACAGGCTAAGCTCAGTTGTGTCTAGAAGGGAAAATGTGAATTGAAAATCTTCCCTGTAAATAAGACTTGGTTCTAATTAATGTGTTATGAGAAGAACAAAACACCTCAAAACCCCAAACCCTGCATTTTTGCATTTAATCACCTGTGATACTCAATGAAAATTAGCAGGTCTTACTTAACTTATCCAGGAACAGAACTGTTTTGTGTCATGCTGCTTACTTGAAATTGTATCAGCTTCACAAATACTATTAGGAGCCCCTCATGTAACTACAGTTCTGAACTGTGACTGATGCAATTCTGGCTATGGCCCAGCTACCACATAATTTTCCCCTGCTTAATTTGGACTGGAATAGCAACAGGAGTTGCCACTGGCAAAGACTGCTGTGATTATGCAGTTCCTCTGCTCCCACAGTATGTGTGTCGAGCAGTAAATAGCCAGGTGAACGTGGGATTAATAAGCAACCTTGTTTCCTCAAGGAAAGGGAGAGGACTAAGGCAGCCCTGTTGGTGGGGAGAGGGAGATGAGGGTTATACTGGAGGGAGGAAGTGTGTTTATGTGGGTGGCTTTGGAATGGCCCCTTTTGAAAAGCATCCTGTAAGACATGGGTTGGAGAATAGCTGTGGTCTTTGTCTCAAAGTTAATTAATCTGTTGGAAATTTATCACAGGGAAAAAAGTCTGTAAAATTACAGCTGCAAGAGAGAGAACTCCAAACCTAAAAACTGGTATGCGCTGTTCTTCACCAGTAGGACCGGAAAGCAAGGTGAAAGATCCTTAATAAATCAGCCAGGTTGTAACATAGATGACTTGCTCCTTCCTTGTAAAGGTGGAAGACTCCACCTAGAAGTGTAGTAGTTCCCTTGAAAGGGATGCCTGCAGATGATGGCAGAGAGTGAAGATGTAGCTTGCCTCTACCTCTGTATAGCAGTAATAGTCATGGGTGCCCACTAAGTGCAGTGTTTTTCAGCCTGACTGTGTCAGTGATACTGAATCAGTTGTGTAGAGGTCCAGTATGACTGTGGGACTCTCTTTGTTAGTGCTTACCAGACCATAGAGATTCACTTTATTAACACAAAATGTAATTGTTTCACCCTTTAGCCTGACAATCAAACTGCTAAAGCCAAAAGGCTGAAGTGCAAGAAAAAAGAAGAAAATTCTAATACGTTAGAAGAAGGTACATCATCATGCAGTCAGCTTGATGCCCCGGGAGACACTTCAGCCAAATCAGTGGGGTCGACAGCAGAAGTGCTGCCAGCCAAACAGACAGAGGCTGTGGTGGTAAGTATTCTCATTGTGCCCCGCTGATTAGCAAAGGCATAAAATTGAAGTGAGAGTTTTGAATCATGACAAGAGTTACAATTAAATATGAGAAGTGGTAGGAAGTGCTTTATCCCCCAGTTGTGAAGGGGACCTGAAATGTGTGTGTTCTGTGCTGCAGTAAACTGAGTCTTTGTCTTAATTTTGGAGGGTGTAAGACGAAAAAAAACAGTGAATGACAGGAATTCAGTACTTGCTGAGAACCATTAGTAATTCTAAACGGAGTTGTTATAAATAGTATTGTCTACTAGGGGAGTACTGTAGGACTAATAAGAAACAGCAAAGAATTTGAAACTGATACTGAATTCTTCTCTGTTTTTGTTTAGCAGATGAGTTCCACCATACTGATAACGGAGGAAAATAAAGCCCTAAAAAATCTTGGTTATGCTCAGCCTTTGGAACTAGATGTAAGTATCTATCCTGATACTTTTTTTAGTGATTAAAACCAAACAAATTGTTCTTATGGCACAGTCCAATTCTGGCTATTAGTTACGCTACAATACAAGTTGTACAGCAAGCTGCATGTTAAATTCTATTAGCTGGACAGTTAAAAAAACTACAACAGAAGCCCTAGGTATCTGTGTTGCATTTTTACAACGTTGTCTAGTGTAAAAAGAGTGCCTAGTAGCCTTACTTGCATTACCCCTTCGATACAAACAAACTTGATATTTAAATGCCAGTTTGAATTCTTTGTCAGTGAAGGTAGCAGAGTACTGCCACTTCTCTCTGCAGGAACAGAAGTAACGTCTCTTGTCACATTCATGCCACAGCTCCCAACCAAATCAGCAAACTGTAGAATTACTTTAGAAAAAGGGAAACCATTACAATAGAAAGACCGCTTAATTTTGCACCAGATTATTTGGCAGGAAAACATACTGGGCTTTCCTAGTGTTGTTGCAAGCATACTTGAGTTTAGAGATGCTAGATTGAAAAATAGAGAACATCAGGGTCTTGTTGGAGGCTGAAGATGGGAATCACTGGAGTCCTAAATAATTTTTTTTTAAGCAATAGAGCGTCTTTTGCATAAGCCAACCAGTGTTGGCCAAGTTGAACTGTTGTCTGTTATTTAATTGGGCAGTTACTACTGTGTGTTTTGTATTTTGACGGAGCTGTAGCTTAGCTTGTCACCAGTGTGCAAAGCCTCACCTGGGGAAGACCTATTCCTGAATACCACAGGTCCATATGTAAATTCAGAAGAAATTGTTCCTGCATCTCTGAGCTCAGAAAAAGAAATTATTCCTCAAAGTCCAGAAGAAAAGAATATTTTTCAGGTTCTAATTTTATTGCACTCTTTAAATTCAGTTTTGGCATGCTAGCATATAATGTGCTATTTATTAAAGGCTTACAGAATTACAAACAGTTGAAGAGAATATTTAAGCTTTGAAGCTTTCTCTCACCCTTTCCAATATCATGTTAAGTGTAAACAAGTAGTCTTAAATGTTTTCTAATGACATCCCTTGAAACCTGCATGTCATCTCTGATTTCCCTGGAAGAAAGCTAGAATATTTCTTCAGTGGAAATAGTTGTGTGAATGAAATGTCATTAATCTTTTCAGCCTCTGTGTGGCAGACAAGAAATCTGCTCCATTGTTCGAACTTCGCCATGTCAGAGGCCTTCCAGGCTTCACCAAATCCCAGTTAACCCAAAAGTGTTCTGCCTTCCCGAAGGAGTGCCTGAAGGTAACAGAATGTAGAATTGGCTTACTGTGCAGATGTAACTGGCTATTTGAGTGTTTGAAGGGCTTTTTTTGAAGTCTGAATATTTGGAAAAATCACAAGGCTAAAAAGTAAGAGATGCTGAAAACTTCGGATTTCTGACTTCGTAGTGTTCTCGTGCAACAGTACTTCACTAACAAACTACGTTAACGTTTTCTCCTCCAAGGACCTTTAACGTAGGAATTAATACAATCTATCCATCTCATAGGCTAGATCATTAAGGCCAGAAGGTGCTACTAGGTACCTCTGGGAATATCTGCACCTCTTCAAGTTACTGCTAAACACAACTTGGAGCTTCACTGCTGGTATGGAGACTCCCTAGGAAAGATACTAGCTTCTTTAGTAAATTATTAGCCTGTGCCTTATTTCTAGGGTGAATATGTCTGACTTCAGCTTTCAGCCATTGGTGTATTTTGTATCTTGCTCAGCTAAACTGAGTTCTTTAGCATCCAGTATTTTTCCCCCCTTAAAGTAGTTCAAGTAATAGGGTATGTTTTTCTTTAAAGATTATCAGTTTCTCTCTAAAGGTTTCTGTTCATTTCTCCCAAGACCCTTAACATAGGGGAAGCAGCTTTCTTCACTTCCTAGGTTTTTGTTAAACAGAAATGAGAACTGTGTACAGAACTGTCTCATCACTACCATAGAGGTAAAATCCCTTCACTTTCTGATCTCTCATGGAGTTTCTCAGTGTGCCACTGGATGGCATATGTCTTCCTAAGTTTAAAGTAGTTCTTTACAGACAATGTCTGCAAGTTTTCTGCAAATTATATTTGTCATTTATGCTGTTTTAATACAGAGGTACTGCATGAGCATAATAGCTTTCAAAAGTACTGAATATACACAAATTCTCAATGGAATTGCAGTCTTTTAGGTCCAAATACTCTCCTACTTTATTACAGATTGAGTTACATACAGCATCTAGAATATGGGGAAGTGCTTTTAAGTGTGTGTATGTATTTATTAATGACAGTCATGTGGTGTTTCTGTACAGACCAAAGGACAAGGATGTTAAGTCATGTGCCCAAGAGAATTGTGGTAATACAGCACATAGGTTGTACTTGGTAGGCAAGTAGATCTCAGGAATCAGCATGTGGTCTTGTCAGAACAAAAGTTTGGGTTTGTTACTGCTTTTCTAGAGGAGCCTGGGAATTGGGGAATTAGACTGCCTAAAGGTGGTGAGTTTTTTTATGCCCAAGGTGTCCTTCAGATGATGCTCTTTTTCATTAGAAATGTACATACACTCAAAACATTGTTCTTTTCTCACTGGCAATTGACCTACAAGATTCAGATTCCTCCAAAGGAATGATAGCATAGGTATCTATTGAGCATCTAAACAGCTTGTCAGATCAATGAGCTTTCTCTTACACTTGAGAATGTGCCACTTTACTGATGGTATTTAACTTACCACTTTTTCCCCAGATACTATTACGAGTACCAAAAACTGGATCTTCTGTAAACACAGATAAGATTTCTGGGTTTCAGCAGGAGTCAACAGAAGAAACAACTGTCTTGCTACTGTGTCAGGGAGGTGAAACAGAACTACTAACCAGTAATTAATGGCTGTATTTTTTTGGCATGTACGTTGTATAAGGCTTTGCAGTAAGCTTGTAAATACTTAAGTGCTTAATATTAAATTTTGTACAAGCAACTAGATCTTATTCTGGGCATTGTTCTGTAAGGACTCCATAATGACAATTCTTCAGTTCATTTAGATTTTTAGAAGTGTGACTCAAGAACAACAGACCAAAGTGCATTAATGGAATTATTTTTGACTCTTTCTCTGCCAAGACTTTTAGCTTTCTCTAGTAGCATTACCATCTAAAGGTGTGACCGCTACTTAAGAAGTGTTAACACTGTTTATAAAGGTTAACTGCATGTCCTGCAAATGGGTATGTAAAGCATTCATCTGCTCTCAGCAACTCAGAAGTCAATAGTACTCTACCATTAAGCTCCCTGAACGCTTATGTCTGCAGAACTTTGGGGAATGTCCTGGGAGTCCTGAACACAGGACTCTGTGTGTACAGCTGTAAACTGATTTCTAAACATGAATATAGGTGGTCTTTACCCTACCATCACTGCAAGTGAGCTTTTTATGAGCAGCACTGTCACCATTCTAGGCACATCCACTACCCAGCCACTGTCATCTCAGAGTCATTCCCATTTTATCTTGGTTATTATGTGATATCACCTATTTTGTCATTGTTTCTTCTAGTGGCTTCAGACTTGTGCAGAGGAAGTAGGTGCCTTACATGAATACAAGGGTAGAAGAAAAGCCTTTTATAGCTGAACTCTCTCAAGAAGAGCTGGATATTGGCATTCTGGATTTTCAGGTTACTGCTCACACTATGTGGCATCTGGGTTACATTCCCAGTGCTTCCAGTTCAGCTTGAGGATTTTTAATCCATAAATGCTGTACTTCATCAGTGTGCTGAATGCCTCAGAAACACTGACAAGAGCACAGTGTTTCTCCACTTTAATTCACTGCAGGCTGAAGTAATTTGGATCCCTGCAGTGCTCTCACTACAATACCCTTTACTCAGAGCTTTTTGTAGGCATTAAGGAAGTTTATCAGTGTTTTAAAATGATAGTATGGCTTTCCAAACCTCTTGAAGTCTGAGGTTTGTTTCTCAGTATTATCACCAAGAATATTCATGCCCTGGAAAACAGTTTTGTGTTTCCAAGAGGAGCATGTCAAGAAGACTTATAAAATCCACAACTTTAATTACTTTGACTACATTTGAAAATACCTGTGACATTTCAGACCCTAAGCCTTTTCCCATTTCTCTGGGGTAAAAGAAAGTGCAAATAAATGCTGCTAGATTAATCTATGAACAAGTATTTTATAAACATATTATATGGGTCAAGGTTAAAAATGATGCCATTAAGTTATTTTTCCTTTAAGCATTAGTAGAATGTGTTCTGCCAATAACTCCTTGGAGTCCTCCCGGGTATGCTACTAACTATCAATATCCTTGTTCTTACAAATACTAAGATACTGGTAATTATGCAAGAATCTAGGTCCCCTGGGAGACAGAGGTGATTGATGCTTCTTGATGTAGCTTTAAGCAAAGTTGAAAGTTATGTATCTAGGAAGTTGTGATTATGATGATTGTTCAAGTAAAGGATGGTCCAGAATAAAAGAGGTGTTGTTTGGAAGGGTATTCTAGGAGCCCTAGGAAAAAAACACTTCTTTTGCCCCAAACCATTTTGTAATTTCTGTACAACAAACAAACTAATACTGACAAACTAATTGGAGAGTACAAGTGAAGAAAGTGTGGCATGTAACTGTGGAGTTGGCTGTAGCAGCCTGAATATTGCCAAGCTTTGTTTTTTTTTGATGTGATGAGGCTATATAGGAGGACAGAAATACCATGAACCACAGTGTGTCTTGTCCTTCCTGTCAGTTACGAAAGCGCTGCTCCTTATTTTAGTCTTTTGTCTGACTCTTAGAGAAAGTATAATTAATTACCAGGCTAGCTGTCTGCTCCAGGGAAGGAAATTTTATTCATTTTGAGGCCGCCACAATATCTACTGTTGTTCTGCTTTTCTCAAAGAGAAGGGCATTTTCCCATGTTCTGGTTTTAAGCTGAAGAATGACTACATAAAATTTCATGGAAAGCGGAAACTGGCTTTTCCATATTGGTGGATAAAGGTTATGGGTCATAGCCAATTAATGGGCAGTACAGAAGAGCTTGCTTGTGTAGTGATTCGGGAGGGAAATCTGTTCAGCGTCAATAGGGCTGTCTGTCACATCCTAGACATGATGAAGTCTTAATGGCTTGCACGGAGTCGCTTACAGTGAGTCAGTCCGTGCAAGAACTGCGATAATACTTTTATCACTAGGAATTGTGCATTGTAGATGCATGTTTAGTAAATGTATTACATATAAATCTGTAAGAGGTTTTTCATTAACACTGTTCTGTTATTTTTGTTATCTGAAGTGTATTTCTAGGAGACTTTGACTTGAAGTGCTTGGAGACGATGAAAGACTTTTGCTTCTTGCAGCGGGGTGCTATAAGGGTGCGTGTGCTAGCTGTCGGAGGGAAGATGGTTCTAGTTCAGTTCGTAATCTCTAAACATAGAAAGGAGAGGTTTGGGGCATGCTGAATGGGCACATAAGGCGAAATTCATAGTCTTTGTGTAGGTAGGAAGATTTGCCTACAGGGAGGTTTTTATAGGAAAATGGATAATTAAATTTGTATTTATCCCTTTTTCTTTTAGTGTCCATCCTCTGCTCCCTCAATGAAGGGATGTTGATCAAGCCTGTCAGAATCACTTGCTATTAATTTAGGAGTTTTGGAACAGGTTAATATTTACTTTTAAAGGGACTCTACTAGCTTGAATTGCAATGCACTTGAGATTAGCTAAATCTGCAGTGCTGTCAACTGTGAAACTACTGAAGGCTGAGTTGTATATCCTGGCCCAAATTCTGTTATTTTGTAGTGTTCCCTGAGAGCTTGTTGTATTTGAGACTGTATTCACATGCCCATCTTGAAGCTAGGAGGCTTTCACGTGGTGAAAGGACGTAAAGATCTGTCACCTGTAAATCTGCGGCAGGCAGGTGTGTCTTCCATACAGAACATGAGGAAAAAGATGCATCTAAACATTAATTCCTATTTTCTATTATAATTATCTTCAACTTTTAGTAGATGAAAAACAAAGTACCTACAGATGGCCGATTATGAGGAATCATTATATAGATCTGTTACACAGGCACTAAATTATGCCTTTTTAAAATAATCTGCTTAATTTGATCTTACATCATACACTGTTTCTGTTTAATTCCATTTTCTGGGGAAAGCGGATGAGTCAGTTTTGTCAGTATTTAATTAAACTTTCTAGTAGTGTTGTATCTGAACAGTGAGACGTTGAAGATGACTGTTAACTGTAACCAGTGTTTCATTTAAACATTTAGTAATAAAAAGTTTTGCAAAAATCCACAGATGCTTTTGATTTTATAAATTCTATCACAACTTTTTTTTTTTTGCGTATAATTTGTTCTGTAGTCACCTGCCGCGTATTATGTCCTAAATACCATTTTGTAGATGGATGTTTTATTCGTAATGAGGGCGTTCTCTGCGCGCAAAGACCCGTCGTCCACCTTCCGTGCAGGTTTCGAATCCAGCGCCCCTTCCTGCTGGGGGAGAGTCACTTCACGAAGCGGGTAGAACGGGGGCAGGAGCTGGATTTCCTCGCTTCGGGGTAAAAGTCACCTGCTCGGGAAGTCCCGGGGCAGGAGACCCGATGCCTGGATCTTGCCCTCCTTCCGCCTTCCTGGTGCTTATGCCTTCAGCTTCCCTCTGAAGGAGGGAAACGGCACCGCGGCGCGGGCTCCCTGCTCGCCGCCGGGTCCCGGTGGGCAGCCGGCGCCTCCCCCC
>NW_010563752.1:333-2498 GCF_000687285.1 Phaethon lepturus | reverse complement strand
CGAAGGGGCAGAAGCCCCTCACGGCCCCTCTGATCACGCGCCACTTGCAGGAGGACAGACAAGGGTCTGCTGACCTTTGTGGACCACCTGCCCGTCACCCAGGTTGTGGTTGGAGACACCAACCGCTCCGGCTCTGAAGCCCAGTTCCTGCTGGGCCCCCTGCGGTGCTACGGAGACCGTGAGTAATGGGACCCATGGAGGGTCCCCTGCCTGCAGAGGGCCCATGCCTAGGGGAGTCCCATGCCTGTGGGGTCCCATGCCCGCGGAGGGTCCGTGCCCATCTCTCACTGCCTCTCCTGCTCCCCCCAGGCAACACCTGGAACACTGTCTCCTTCAACAGGGGCGCAGCCCTGCTCTTCCCCACCTTCCAGGCCAACCACAGCCTCGACATCTCCTTCTACTTCAAGACCACTGCCACATCTGGTGTCTTCCTAGAGAACCCTGGCTCCCGAAACTACATCCGTGTCGAGCTCAACAGTATGGGCAGGTGGGGGGGTGTGGGGGTATGGGAGGCGTCAGGGCCGAGGGCTCCTCCCGACACTGTGTCCTTGCAGCCACCAGGGATGTTGTGTTTGCCTATGACACTGGGAATGGGGACGAGAACCTGACGGTGCGGTCGGTGGTGCCCTGGAATGACGATGAGTGGCACCAGGTGAAGGCTGAGCTCAATGTCAAGCTGGCGCGGCTGCGGGTGGACAAGCTGCCTTGGGTGGTGCGGCCGGCCCCGCCGCAGAGTTTCGTCCGCCTGGACTTCGACAGGCCCCTCTATGTCGGTGAGAGCCCCCGGCCGCATCCCTGTGTCCCCAGGTCCCTGCATGCTGCAGGGCACTGAGTCTTGGCCCCGCTACAGGTGCAGCAGAGCACAAGATGCGCCCGTTCCTGGGGTGCCTGCGAGCGCTGCGGATGAACGGGGTGACGCTCAACCTGGAGGGCAAGGCCAACGAGACGGAGGGTGTGCGGGTCAACTGCACCGGCCACTGCCAGGACCCACCAGTGCCCTGCCAGAACAGTGGGCTCTGTGTTGAGCGCTACAGCCACTACAGCTGCAACTGCAGCATCTCTGCCTTTGACGGGCCCTTCTGCAACCACGGTGAGCGGCTGCAACCTTGCGCCTCCCCGGGGCCGGGATGGGGGAGAGGAGCCGGCGCTCCCGTCACCCTGTGACATCCCGTCGCATCCCGTCACCTCCTGCAGACATCGGTGGGTACTTTGAGGAGGGCACCTGGGTGCGGTACAACATCCTGCCGATGTCGCTGTACGCTGCCCGTGAGTTCGCCAGCATCGTCAGCAGCCCCTGGCAGCCCCTGCCTGGCTACAACCTCACCAGCGAGGAGGTCAGCTTCAGCTTCAGCACCACCTCGGCACCCGCTGTGCTGCTCTACGTCAGCTCCTTCGTTAAGGACTACATGGCCGTGCTCATCAAGGATGATGGTGCGGGCAGGGTTACCCACCCTAGGGCTCACCCAGAGCCTGTGGGGACCTCCCCCAGGTGCTGGGGCCACATGGGACCCTCATCCACCCTGATGCCAATCACCAGCCCTACAGAGGGGGTGGGCTTGCCTACCGAGAGCCCAGGCATCGCTGACGGCCCCACTCTGCCCACAGGGAGCCTGCAGCTGCGCTACCAGCTGGGTACCAGCCCCTACGTCTTCGCCCTCACCACCAAGCCGGTGACAGATGGGAGGCCCCACCGTGTCAACATCACCCGCATGCACCGCACGCTGTACACCCAGGTATGGGGCCGGGGCATCCTCCCCGCCAGGGCCTGGGGGGCTGCAGGGCTGGGAGGGGGCACAGCCAGGCTAGCAGGAGGCGGAGGAGGCTCAGCGGGTGCTGACACCTTGCGCCTGCCTCCCAGGTGGACTATCTCCCTGTCATGGAGCAGCAGTTCTCCCTGTTTGTGGACAGCAAGCTGGACTCGCCCAAAAACCTGTACCTGGGGCGTGTGATGGGTGAGCTGGGTCCTGCCCTCGGCCGCCCCCTTCCCTGCCGGGATCTCCAGGGTCTCCTCCCTCTGCCCAGCACAGTCCTTGCCCTCCGCGGGGGATGAGCCTTCTCCTGTGCTCCCACAGAGACCGGCGTGATCGACCCCGAGATCCAGCGCTACAACACGCCCGGCTTCTCAGGCTGCCTCTCGGGGGTAAAGTTTAACAGCCTTGTCCCCC
>NW_010563752.1:0-297 GCF_000687285.1 Phaethon lepturus | reverse complement strand
CCAGCGTCGTGCGGCCCTACAGCATCCGGGGCGAGCTGGTGGAGTCGAGCTGTGCCTCCATGCTCCCCCTCACCACCATCCTCATCCCTCCCGAGATGGACCCCTGGTACATGGGCACAGGTAGGTGCGCGGTGGGACTCCAGTCGGGAGGGAGCCCGCCGGCAAGCGCCAGCTGCAGAGGATGCTCCAGCGCAAGACCTCACTGCAGCCCGGCCTCAGCCGCCCGCTCTGTCTCTGCAGAGTTCCCCCACGTGCACGATGACGGCTGGATCGGAATCATCATCGGGTGTAAGTGAG
>NW_010563751.1:0-2823 GCF_000687285.1 Phaethon lepturus | reverse complement strand
CGTGCTGACAGAAAAACAAATAGCGTGTAGATAGGTGACGTTTGCTTTTATCTGCGGAAGTAACCGGGCAGGGGGGATCCAACAAGAAGAAACCATACGCGAACAGACTAATTTGATCCTGATCCCATAACTCATTGTAAATACAAAATTAAATACTTCATCTGTGTCCTGACACCTGTTACACGTCAATTTTATATGTAATGTTTACCTGGAAAATAGCATTGTGATGAAAATGCCCTGTTTCCAGGACAGGGGCAACTGGATGGTGTTTTGCTACAATGCAGTCGCTGTCTGACCTCTGCTCCAGCAAGTTGCCCAACAGGAAGGACGCAGTGCCTAGAAACCTCATCAGACCTGGCTTACCACCAGTTATCAGAGGTATCTGCAAACGTAGACTACTGTGCCATCACGGCCACTGTCAATAACCAGAAAACCAGCCCAGCAAAGCTGGCTGGCTCCAGGAGCAGGAGGAGCGGTAAGGGGTTGTACAACCCCCGCGCATCCCCCGGCCTGCTCAGAGTTAAGTTCCCTGGTACGCATCTAGCAAAGCCCATGCTGCCAGGGCAGGCCAGCAAAAGCCACTCTCGTCAACTCTTAGGCATGCAAGAATCGGCTTTGTTGGCCAAAGTTCTGTCTAATTTGTCTTCAACAACCTTCAATGACATAAGGCATTACAATTACTGCAGAAAGTCCCCAACTAAAGGGCAGATGATTTGGAAGAGGGTAGGGACCCAGCCTGTTAACTCCTGCCTCAGCTGTGCACAGCCTGAGGCACAACACAGGCGTACACCATGGAGACATGGGGATGGCTTAGTCTGGCGATGCCGTACCAGTGTGGTTCTTATCCTCTCTGCCCTTAGCCCTGTCGGAAAGAGATTCTTTCTTTTGCCTCTGCAGCTGCCTTTTGGGGTGTGAAGATTGCTGCCATGCCCCCTTCAATCTTCGCTGGCTAAATGTATCAGTTTTATAAATGAACAGAATGTCAAAGCAATGTCCTGCTGCCCCAAGAAAATCATTACTAGCACAGCTGTACAAGCACTGATTAAGAAAACTGATTTTGGTAGTTTTTAGTTCAAAAAGGCATTAACAATTACTTAATATTCCTTTGTCTTTTTATTCGTTTTTTAATTTTCAGAAATAAGTCTTTTATATTAGTCTCCTAAATATTAACACGATTAGGCCTTGATCCTAAGGCCTCTTATATGAATGGATCAAGCTTTGAACTGAATTGTATTTAGAAGAATTGTTCTGTGAAATGACATGTAAAAAAAATCATTTGCCACACATTCCAAGCTCCTAATAAAAATAGTTTAAAATCTAGACAGAGCAGGAATTTCCTTTCATGTTACTCAAAATAATTCCAAAGCTGTATAACAATCATTTAATATGTAAATCAAGATGAACAACATTGGCACAAATTTCTATCTTCATTCTTAATCCCTCACTGTAAGTGACTTACAAGAATTCAAATCTGCTTCTGCATTTTGCTGTGGGAATATTTATCATCTTTGCCCGAGTCTCCCACTTTTAGTAAGAAATACTGCAAGAAACACAAAGAGAGAGATCGCTGTAATATTTTGCATGAAAATGACACTCCACTAAAATAAAAACTGTAAAGTATTCTTATCACATGCTTATATCGGTCTTTGTAGATACCTGTAAAGTTTTCTTATGCTTTTTTTAAGTTTTACAGACTGAATTTGTGGTGCAAGGTAAAGCATACTTTTGTCTGCAAAGTACACATCTGACATGCATACAGATTTTCCAGAGCTTTTTAACACATGCTCTGCAAAGCAGAAATGCTGTATCACCTACCCTGCGACCTCTATTGCATCCATTACTGGCACATCAGTGATCACCGTACGCCCGGGTGGACCAAACCTTTCAGCACTGGAAATCAGATGTCTCTTTTGGGCCATCTCCTTACAAAACTGATAGGATTGCCTCTGATTGACCAAAAGGGCACATCTTTCACTGCTTCTCTACCTCCCTGGGATATTTATACTTTATATGTCACTGACGAATCATAGAATCATGGAATAGTTTGGGTTGGAAGGCATCTTTAAAGGTCATCTAGTCCAACCCCCCTCCAGTGAGCAGGGACATCTTCAACTACATCAGGTTGCTCAGAGCCCCGTCCAACCTGACCTCAAAGGTTTCCAGGGACGGGCCATCTACCACCGCTCTGGGCAACCTGTACCAGGGTTTCACCACCCTCACTGGGAAAAATTTCTTCCTTCTATCTAGTCTAAATCTGCCCTCTTTTAGTTTAAAACCATTGCCCCTTGTACTATCGCAACAGGCCGTGCCTAAAAGGTCTCTTTCATGTAAGCCCCCTTTAAGTACTGAAGGCTGCCATAAGGTCTCCCTGGAGCCTTCTCTTCTCCAGGCTGAACAACCCCAACTCGCTCAGCCTGTCCTCACAGGAGAGGTGTTCCATGATCACTTTGATCATTTTTGTGTCCCTCCTCTAGAGCCGCTCCAACAGGTCCATGTCTTCCCTGTGCTGAGGGCTCCAGAGCTGGACGCAGGACTCCAGGTGGGGTCTCACCACAGCGGAGCAGAGGGGCAGAATCCTCTCCCTCGACCTGCTGCCCACACTGCCTTGGATGCGGCCCAGGACACGATTGGCCTTCTGGGCCGCGAGCGCATATTGCCGGCTCATGTCCAGCGTTTCTCCCAGCGGAACCCCCGGCCCTTCCCAGCGTGGCTGCCGGTCGCGGCTGCGAGGTGGCAGCAACGACCCTTTTAAGGAGGCGGCGCCCGGAGGCGGGAGCCTGGTGCCCATTGGCGCGGCCCAGTTACTACGTGTCGCTCCGTCGG
>NW_010563750.1:0-678 GCF_000687285.1 Phaethon lepturus | reverse complement strand
GCAAAACCGCCATCGCTATGGGTCCGCCAAACGTCCCCCTCCCCCCCCGGCGTGTCCCCGAACGTCCCCAAATGTCCCTAAACGTCCCCGAACGTCCCGCAGGGATGGCGCAGGCCTTGGGTCCCGACACCCCGTTCACCGCCATCGCCGGCAGCGAGATCTTCTCCTTGGAAATGAGCCGCACCGAAGCGCTCACCCAAGCTTTCCGCCGCTCCATCGGCGTCCGCATCAAGTGAGGGTCCCTCCTCACCCCTTTTTGGGGTCCCCCGCCCATTTTTGGGGTGCCTTTCTCTCATTTTTGGGGTTTTTTAATATTTTCTTGTGGTTTTTTTTTTTTTGGGGCGACAGAGAGGAGACGGAAATCATCGAAGGGGAAGTGGTGGAGTCATCGAAGGCGAAGTGGTGGAGATCCAAATCGATCGGCCGGCAACCGGCACGGTGAGGGGTCTTATCCCCGCTCCCAGCCCCCCGAAATCCCTCAGGGCACCCCAAAATTCACCCCAGCGCCCCCAAAATATCCGTGTCCCCCTCTTCCAGGGTACCAAAGTGGGGAAGCTGACGCTGAAGACCACCGAAATGGAAACGATTTACGACCTGGGGACCAAAATGATCGAGTCGTTGACCAAGGAGAAGGTGCAAGCGGGGTGAGTGAAGGGTGGGGGCACCCCAAAATTGAGG
>NW_010563749.1:0-1189 GCF_000687285.1 Phaethon lepturus | reverse complement strand
GGCTGCTCAGCATCCGCCTTTACTTCACTGCTGTGCTTGTCCAAACGCATCGGACACTCCACTCCTGTCCAAGGAAGCTGCTCGGCTTGCCTCCACAACTTCAAAAAAAATTACCGGAGGCTTTCAATATAAGATGGACTGCTTTTTTATTATAAAAACTGTCGAATGTTTGAATTGCTACTCTGCATCCTATCATTCATCATTTCCTCGAATCTATACCAACCACTAAGCTTGCAATACTGCTGTCATGTTCATTTTTTTCCTACCTAACAACAACTTTATCCTGTAACGACTTCCCTTTGTAATGGAACAATTTAAAAGAAAAATTCCAGTAATACGCATTTCTCATTACTTACAAATAAGCAACTTGCCAAAATGGTCCCAAACAGACGCTCCAGAAATTTCAATTCACTGGCTAAATACAATTAGTAACCTCACATCTTTTTGAAAAGACACTGGCATCACTTTACAATTCATTACGGGGACCAAAGACAATCTGTCTTATAAACCCAATATGGGTAAACGAATCAGAAGAACGGTAATTGCCAGCAGCTGGGGCAGGTTAGCAGAGCACCCCAGGCCGCCGAAGCACCGTATTGACGGGTTAGGGCTCGCCGCACCTCGCAGCAACGCAAACACTATCGCTCTAAGCAGCATCTTTCTTCAGGCGCTTCGTGTTCAGATGATAAACCCTTTTTCCCCCCGTTTTAAGGAACGGCAGCGGAGGACCGGGTGGCTTGGCTGCAGATGAAGGCCAAGTCTAGCGACTGTCAGACCCGTGTTTCTCCTTCCCACGAACCGGCACAATCCTACCGTGCACAGACGAGGGCCAGCGAAGCGCACGGTCCTGCAAGCAGAAGAACGTGCAACACAAATCAAGAGCTTTCTGAAAGTCAGAGAAAAGCTTTAACTTCCCCAGTTTCCACAGAGAGTGATTTTTTTTCCGTAGCGTTCACACAAGCTGACGGTAGAAATCCGTGTCACCTCGTCTCCTGACAAGACCAGGCACAGGTAACTGTGGCACGCGGGGCCCGTCCCGCTCGGTGACTTCGGAACTCACTGGCCCGCTTGCATCAACTTGCCCTGGAGAGGCTCAAGGGAGAGAACAGCTCCGGGGCCGGGAGAAAAGAGCCCCTCTCAGCGCTTCCAAAGCGCGACAGGCAGGAGCGACGCGGCTCCGCCGCCCCCT
>NW_010563748.1:0-1054 GCF_000687285.1 Phaethon lepturus | reverse complement strand
GGGCTGGGGCAGTGGGCAGAGTAATTAGCATTCTGTAGTGATTAATATGGTACAATTTGTGCATATGGTGTAATTACAGGGATAATTTATGCACGCAGTTGATGATAGCAGAGCTTGCTTGCTGCTGGTCCCGGGTTCCCGGGGCACGGCTCCCGGTCCCCATCGCCCTCAGGGGGTCCCCGGCCGAGGGGCACGTCCCCCCACGGGAGGAGCAGAGCCAGAAGGTGGGAAGGAGAGGGCACCCGCCCTGGCACTGTGGGCAGGAGACTGTCAGCGCGAGGAAAAGCCTGGGGGACAGGCGGGAGGCAGCGCAGGCAGAGGATGCTCCAGCTCCCGGCTCTCTGCCTGCATCGAGTGGCTTTTCCAGCTCTTCTCTTCCCCGGACGCACAGCTGCCGGAGCAGCTCCTGCGGCGCTGCAGATCCCTTCTGAGACGGGGCAGAAGTGAAGTGCTGGCCAGGCTTTGGAGGATCAGAGGGACGTGAGGCAGCAGCAGATCACGCAGGGTTAGCACTCGGTGGGGAGTGAAGCCGGACCTTTATTTGTAAAGCGCTTTTCTGTGCCTCGTCTGGTTCAGCGTTGCGCTGCCTGTGCCTTCTGACCCTGTGCAGACAGACAATGAGATGCAATCCTTTCCCCCCAGTTAAGAAGATGTGAGTGGTGAACCCGAGAACGAGGGTCTAGCCTGACGGATGCCCCGTCTTTGCACAACGGTTGTAACCCGCTACGCTGATTTGCAGCTACGTGGCAGGGCAGACGGTGAACAACAAAAAATCCCCATCTGTCTGTAGAGGCAGTGGATTGTAAATGGACTGGTTTTAAAAGTATCTGGAAAGCTTGTCCTGTTTGTAGTGCCCAACTGGGGGCTGGGACATAGCTCTGCATTTTTCTGCTGCTGAGCTTTAGGGCTATCGCCTCGTTTGAAAAAGAATCGCAAAGCGAAGTGAGAGCTTACAGACTCGGTGCCCGGTTTAGAGGGCCTGCGGGGTGGCCCTTACCCCGAAATGCTCTAGAGGCTTCGGATCAGTCCCCTCAGTTGCCCGGGTGCTCCGCAC
>NW_010563747.1:6153-10024 GCF_000687285.1 Phaethon lepturus | reverse complement strand
CCTGGGCTGCATCAAAAGAAGTGTGGCCAAGGGAAGTGATTCTGACCCTCTACTCCGCTCTCGGGAGACCCACCTGGAGTACTGCATCCAGCTCTGGAGCCCCCAGCACAGGAAAGAGATGGACCTGTTGGAGAAGGTCCAGAGGAGGGCCACCAAAATGATCAGAGGGATGGAGCACCTCTCCTAGGACGACAGGCTGAGAGAGTTGGGGTTGTTCAGACTGCAGAAGAGAAGGCTCCAGGGAGATGTTATTGCAGCCTTTCAATACTTAAAAGGGGGCTTTCTTATAAGAAAGATGGGGACAGACTTTTTATCAGGGCCTATAGCAATAGGAGAAGGGGTAACAGTTTTAAACTGAAAGAAGGCAGAATTAGACTAGGTATAAGGATGACATTTTTCCCTCTGAAACATTGGTACAGGTTGCCCAGAGAAATGAATAGATGCCCCAACCCTGGTAGCACTCAAGTTCAGGTTGGACTGGACTCTGAGCAACCTAATCTAGTTGAAGATGTCCCTGCTCACTGCAGAGTGGTTGGACTAGATGACCTTTGAAGGTCCCTTCCAACCCAAGATTCATTGATTCTATGATTCTATGATTTTCAGGGTTTGTACTTATTATTTTTCATTTGAAAAAAACCAACATTTCAAAAATTTTAGTTGATATACTGTATGTCATAACTTGTTGGTATTTCCATAACAAAGTGTTCAGAAATCATGAAACAAATAGCTAAAATTAAGGAAATTTGCTGCAACTTTATGAATTATTGATGAAAAAAGAAACTGTGTTGTTTTCTTTCAGTTTTTGGTTTTGGAGCACTTAGAATGCTTTAGATAAGTCTTTCCATCCTTTCTTTTTTTCAAAAAAATGGATTAATTTTCCACCTTTTTCCCTCATTCATGAAGCTAGAAACATTTATTAACATGAAAAAATTTTCCCATGTTTAACAATTCTAGAAAAAAAGCAAAAAGTAGTGCAAAACCACAAAGTATTGTAAAACCTTCATTACACATTATTTTTTGAGATCTCTAATAGTCTGTGATATGAAAAACAAAAGAGCATAAATTCTTGTATGACAATGAAAGAGAGTTGGTAAGAAATATTTGCATAAGCCATCAAAACTCAGAAGTCTACTGAGGAGTCCCCAAGGCCACTCAGAATCACAGAATCATAGAATCTTTGGGTCGGAAGGGACCTTTAAAGGTCATCTAGTCCAATCCCCTTTGGTATTCTCCTTTAAGTGATTACAGTGTCCTCCTCACAGAGGACTTTCAAAAGAATAATCAAGGAGGCTGTTAGTAGTTTCTAGGATCTATATTTTTGTTGTACCTTAAAATGACAACCATCTTGAAAAGCGCTATCAGCACCTACCCTAATGTCAGTGATTATTATAAACATTAACATACATGTCGGAAGGGTGTGGGGGAGTCACTTTCCTATCTTCAGGCAAAATAGGAGTTTATATATAAGTATTTTATCTAATCTTAAACTTAGGAAAATTTTATATCCTAAAGATTTTGAACTTGTAATTGTCTTTCCATCTGAAATATCAAAATCTGGAAAATAAATAATATTAATTGTAAAAATCTTCCCGTTCATACTAGAACACATTCCCCCTTCCCTCAGCTGTATATGAAAGAAGAGTTCCTTTGCAAAAAAAAAAAAAAACACCACAAAACCTAAAACCAACCCCCAAATAAACTAAAGCAAGACACTGACTGACTCTGTCTCTTCAGTATATGATAGACTTTAAAGGTAACGAGTATAAATTGCCAAACGAGACTCTCATATTCCCCTATTAATTTTCCTAGTTTACAAGATATTTAGAGTAAGTTCCTGAGTTGAGCAGTCTTTCTGTATGACAGCAGGATTATCAGTTATTTGTAGGAACTTACACTACAGTATAACTTACACACTGAAGTGTCTTGTTATAGTTAAATAAGAACCTTACTATATATATGGCTTTAGTAACCCTTGAGAAAAATGTTGGGAGTTTTGCTGTTCCCAGTTTCTAGCTATAGTGCTAGCTGTTTTAGCTAATTATGCAATTATGACTTCTAAAACCTGCACCTAGATTTTGAGAAATTCCAAACTGATCACTCTGACACATAATTTATGCTTTTCTTTGCACACTCATCTTTATAAAAAAATATATCCACTAATATCTTAGATGAGATTCTGTACATAATAAAAGATCAAAAGACTGTAGTTTGAAAAAAATGTTACGTACCACAATGCAGAGACTTTAAACGTGTACTTTTGAGGTTCTTACTTCTTGGCATAGAATCCAGACTAATGTGTTAAGGATCAAAACCCTCAATATGATGCCTGAAGAAAGTTGAATACTGGACAAGCTAGGTATTGAGCACCTAGAGATGGAAATGCTGAAATAAGCTCATATGCCTTTTCTCTTTAGAACTAGAGTGCGTTATTTCAACAAGGTGAAACAAGGTGAAGTCTTTCAACAGGACCGTTGCAGAAACTTGTCTGTAAGACAAAGGTTTATGATTTTTCTTTGAAAAATGAAATGCGCTATTCTTCCCTTTCAGGACATGGTTGAGAGGAAGAAAAGAACCATAGAAAAACTTACAACTCATGCTAGAGCAGGTGTGGCTTGAGCTCCCTTCTTGGGTTTACAGACTTAAAAGATCACAGTCCGGGAGACTACTAAATGACACATAACAGTTCTCCTTTTGGCCCAGCTGGCTTTTCTTCACAACTACATAGCTTCAACAGGAGGAGTCTATGTCAAAATCAAGGAGGCAGGTGATTTGAATTAGCATCTCCCCAGAGAAAGAGAAAAACTGAATCCGGGTCTGGTGGTCCTGAGTGAGAGCTATAGTCACTTAGATGCCAGTAGTTTAAAATACATCCTTTATATTCTACGTGAACTATATTCCATCCTGCGGCTACTAGTTCTACTCTCTTTGGAAGATAAGCATTGCCCTGTTCAGTTTGTAGACGTGTATTAGGTTTAGGTACCATATAGGCAATGAACTGCCCCACAGAGTCAGGCCTGAAATATTATGGTCATTTACACAAATGGAACATTAGATGCCAGTGAAAACTGAGGAATTGAGTTTATGGACCTCAGATTAGTCAGGAATTAAACAGAGCATTAAGAATTACAGTTCAGTGTTTAGACATGTGCCTAAGTCCAAGGCCATCTTTGATGATCTAACAGGCCTTTTATTTTCACTATCTGTCCTAAGATTTGGGACGGGACAAGGAACTCACACAGAACATATGTCATTGTGCAAATATTCAGTTTTGTCTCTGCATTGGTCTATGCAGCCAGCCATGTTAGCAGTGTGTGTTTGCAATATTAGGAATACATGCTCAGCCTTGCCACTGGTTGGACCTGGGGACATCGAGCAACAGCAGCTTCACACCTACAGGGCTGGGACTGGATGGGGCCGCTTGGGCCCTGAAGTCTATCAGATGTGGCATGTTCTGACCACATAAATAACAGAAAAACAAAAGGAATCAGAAGAATAAAAAACTGTTAATGCTAGGGTATCCTTTTCTCAGAAAGGGAAACTCAACAGTGTACTGCTCAGTCACATTACTCAGTGTTTCAGGGAAATGAAATTGTTTCACAGATTACAAACTGCAGATATTTCAGCTGAGATCTGAAGATCTGAAGACAGTGCATCTCCTCCTGGCCACACTTTGCATTCTTTCCTAGGGCAAAAGTCCCGTGAAGCTGTCTTAAAGACTTAGTGGAGAATTCACTGTGTGCATGGTTTTACTACCTGTGTTTACTACGATGGTTTTACTACCCTGGGAATATGCATAAATCAGAGTGAAACCTGCATTATTTACAACAGAAGTTGGCAGGATAAATTACCATAACTCCATTTTGGTGATCTT
>NW_010563747.1:0-6122 GCF_000687285.1 Phaethon lepturus | reverse complement strand
GGGAAAGAGAATGCTGTCCTTGAAGTCTCTCCCATGAAACAAAACGTATGCCCACAGACATAACAGCTTACATATACATCACTTTCCTCCCTGAGGAAACAATTAGTGTAATTTCTAGAAGAGGAAACAAGCCATTCTGAATCTGTGGATGCATTCTGGAACTAGATGTACTTGTGAATAGAGTTTTACATGACTTAAGATCTTCAGATTGTGCCCAAGGCACAGACCTAACATATTTGATTTGTTTTTGTTTCCTCCTTGGTCTTATCTCCTAGCTTGTTGCTATTACTTCTGGCCTCCTCTGATTCCAGTTTGTCAAGCACCAAAAAATCTACAAGTGGTAACCCCGAGTTACTGAAAACTTCTGTAAAATGAGCAGACTAATATGATTGCATGAAATTACAGATTAATATGGATTTTTTTGTAAAAAAAGGAATTGGTTAAGAATAGGAGCTCTTCAGAAAGAAAAAAACAACCTGAAAAAGGTTTATGAAGGCTATCTTAGAGGCCGGAGTATCTCAGAGGCCCGTCCAAAAACATGGCAGAGCAGGATAGCTAGTGCATACATGCAAGGGTTACTAAAGCCATATATATAGTAAGGTTCTTATTCAACTATAACAAGACACTTTAGTGTGTAAGTTATACCTTAATAATGATAATGGCAGAAAAACACTAAGACAAGCCAAAGTACGTAATATACAACTGATATCCACTAAATCAGCCTGGGAATGTCTCCTTAAATGATTCCCTAATAGGAAATATTATTTTGTATAGAAAAAATTGCCGATGCTTTTTCTCTAAACCAATTCATTGTGTCTGGAAACAGTTGAATGTGAATTAAAATATTTTTATTTGTCGAACTGATTATAAAGTTTTGATTTCAAACCATTTAATAATAAACAGTACTCTTCTTATGGCAAAATGTCTCTTGAAAATTGTGGGTTGAACCATTTTTTCTCATGAGCTTTCTGGGATGACTTTTTCTTCTAAATTACAGTGTATCATTTTTTTTCTGATAAAACAGCATAGTGAGTCTTGAAAAACATAATTCAACCAGGGATTGAAAACATTAGAGAAGAGCAGAATACCAATTCCTTAAATGATGATTCTCAGGACATTATAGGAAAGTATAGTTTAATCTTGAATTGACTCAAAGTGAAAGCTTTTTGGAGTTTTTTTTTTTTGCATGTATTCATTTTTTGTCACGATTTCTGAATTTCCCAGGACTTTTCAGTCATGCAAATATTCCCGTATTTTATTTTAGGTTCGATTTAGCCCAGCAAGTGCTAGTAAAACGCTTTCCTACAGGATGGATATTTCAGTATTTGTTAAATTTATTAGCAACTTTTGTATGCTTATAGTTGGTTTTAAAATAACGTATTTTAACTAAAATCTTGAAGGTGCAAGTGTTAACGTAATTGAAAAAAGAAAGTTTTAAGGTGAGGGATCAGCAATTAGTGGTGCCACTACCATCTAGTGGCGATCTTTGTTGCTGCACTATGTCCGCAGTGACGCTCTGGAGTAGCAAAGGGAGGTGGCCTGCTGGTAGATACTTGAATGGCTTCAAGCCTATTTGGTTGTAGAGCAGAAAGACATGAACATTCATATCAGATTCTCTTTTAAAATGTTTTGTAACATCTCTCTTTTATTATATTTAATAATTTCTAATGTCATAATGTCTTTGCTGTTGTCCAAAACATTTTCTGATACATAAGTGAATGTGTCCCTCTCGTTAAATATGTAATTCTTTTTTTCTCCTCTGTATTCATTCTGACTCAACCTGTTGAAGTCAATAGATAGTTTGCGTTTGTTTTCTTTAAGAGTCTGTTGTTTTGTAAATTTTTCTGAACAGGAGAAAAAGAAGAAACTGTTAAAGGTATGACATGATCATACAGGCTAAATCTTACTTGGTATCCTTTTTAAATAGCTCAAACCGTATCTTTTATAAATAGCTCAAAATTTTTTCTTGATATATGGAATAAAAGATATGGCAAAAGTAGTTCAATAATCCTTTTTAAACAGAGCATATAACCTTCCTGACACTTTTTCAACAGGACTTTGGTGCAGTGCAGAAAAGCAACCTTTTCCAATCGGTTGTCACAAAGTATGAACAGAAATATGTATATCTTCCAGCTCCACTACTGGACAGGAACCACAAAGAGCCAGCTCTGTCTGCTCCTGACATTAAAAATCCACCAAAAAATAGGTTCAGATGAAAATCAGATTCAGTATAGGAGCAGCACGACCTCATGAGTTTCACTTAGTGTACAGCATAGTCAATTCTCACCTTTAGAAAAGTAATGCCCCCAGAGACTACAATAGCTCATCAGTTACAGTTTAATTATGTCTTGTACCATTGTTCTGAACTTATTTTACTTGTAGCTAACTACTACACTTTGGCTAAAAGCACTTATTGAACCTCTGGTCTTACAATAAAATAGAATATATTGGAACAATATAAAAAGTAAATTTTTTCATTCTAATTGGGTGTTCAGAAAAATGTATTTTTATAGCATCTTCAAGGACAAAAAGCAAACCTTCTAAACACAGACTATTTTATGTATAATCTAGATAATCTAGAATATTAGATGTATAATCTAGAGAAATAAAAAAAATGTTTAAATACATTTCAGTAGTTTTCCTTCTAGAAGGGAAACTTTCCCCATGATTTATTATAGATTACACTTCCAACTTCTACTGGCGTTTATTACTCCCTTCTGAATATATTCCTTTCTGTTTTCCTTTCTTAAAGGAAAAATGGGATAACGAATCACTAACTTAACTGAACGTATACAAACTTCTACAATGAAGTTACAATCTTGTTTAAATGGTTACAGACTGCCGTATCTAACAGTTGTCAGATAGGATGATGAACGTCTGTGAACAAATGAGTAAACCTTGCACTTCCAACTTGAAATAAAGTACTTCTCTTCAGAGGCTTAGGAGAATAGAAAAGGAAAATATTTAAGACAAAGAAGAAACAGAAAAAAGTGCTAGTGAAGACCTCTACAAATGGAGGTTAATTCAAGAAAGGAACAAAGGGATTTTTTCCCTAGCTGAGAGGAAATCTTTAGCTGCCAGATCAGCTGAAGCTGAGAGGAACTTGCTGTACAGGTCAGAGAGGAGACTGTATTATCTGCAAGAGTTACCTAAATAAGGAAACAAAGTAAGATTCAGGACAGAAGACTGCAAAAGGACGGTGCTGCATTTCTAGAACACACAAGAGCACTTGAGGACACCTGGGTAAGTAGTTATACAGCTAGGTTTTCGCAAATTCAGTAGTGTCCCCTGGTATGGGCACCTCAATTAAGAGCAGGGACCTTATGTTCTTAGAGGATGCCACATCTGGTGGACTTCAGGATCTCGGTGGCCACACCTGGTCCCAGCCCCACGGATGTAAGGCTGCTGTGGCTCCATGTCCCCAGGTGCAGCCAGTGGCAAGGCTGAGCATGTATTCCCAACAGTGCACACACACTGCTAACACAGCTGTCCACACAGACCAACGCAGAGAGAAAAGAGTGCCTTGGAGGGCACCTGCACCACCAGATACCACACCGGCACAAATGTGAGCAGCAAGGACAATTTGATCCAGTTCCTCTGGCTGCGCAGGACTGAAGGTCACTGGTGGGCGAGAAAAAGAGAAAACCTTAATGCTGTGCAAGAGCTGTTCAGAGGCAGCCAAAAAAACACTAGTGTGTTATCAATGCAGTTTTAGTCAGAAATCCAAAACACAGCACCACGTGGGCTGCTATGGAAGAAGTTAACTCTAGCCCAGCCCACCCCAGTGCAGCATCCCATAATGAGTCTTGCTTATTCCCACAACCCCTCCAAGTCATATCAGAAGCTTTACACAATCCCAAAATGATCTTCCTCCTGCATCCATATTAAGTCCTAGACCCACTCAGGCAATCATCCCTGTTGGCCTGGATGGCATTATGGAGAGAGCGGTTTTGGCTGATTCATCCTGGTGGGTTTCCCACTGGGGTCAGTGGTCTAATTAGTCTCCTCTGGTGGTCTTTGGAGAAGATGGTTATGTGGACTTCATTTCACTTATCATGTCACCAGCATAACGTAGCTATCTACTCCACTTTGAGAGCTATCTAACTCCTGTGCCTGTGGTGTTCCTGTGATCCTTGCCGGACAGCTCCATTCCCTGTGATTAGCTTTTAATCACATAAACTAGCACGTTTTAAATTAAGTATTATAAATACAGTTGAAATACATAATTTATTTTAACCAACAGTCATAATAATTTCTTATTTATTAGGCAAAATCATTATAAAATATTCTAATTTACTATATTATGAATAGCATTATAAGATGTATTAACATATAGTAAAAGTATTATAAATATTATACATACACTTGAAATACATAATTTCAACTAATCAATAATAATAATTGGTGTTTTGATGAGTTATATTTATCTTCAATTGGTTTCAACTAGCATTTTAACAAGTTAATCTTAATGATATATAATACACTATATATACTAACAATTTGAAAATAACATAACGACATTATGCAGAATGAAGTATTTCACGACCTCTGAATCAATTTGGTTTTTTTACTGGGAATTTTAAAAAATTATTTTTCTTTTTCTAATTCAAAACATCAGAATGGTTTTAGTAGCTTTGAGAGTGTTTTATTATTTAAGGTTTGCAAGGCTGGAAAACATTAGCAATTAAATAGTTCAGTCTCATTGTAGAATATGTACTGTTATTTACATAAAGTAAAAAATGCAACTTCCATATTTCAGCTTTTTTAGAAAATTTTAAATATTTAATTGCAAATTATGGACATCAGGAATTTTGCAAAACTGGTACAGAAAAAAACCCCTAACATTAAATCTGACAAAGAAGTATATTGTATTTTGTGACATAATTGTAAGGTGACCCTGCTGAATTTCTCACTTAAATCTTTAAAGTGAGAAAACCGTAATATTATTTGCATATGTTTACTAGACTCTCTTTTCTTTACATATTTGTCTCCTAAAAATTATAGTTCATATTTTTCTACATGACTTGTGACATTGCCTTATCCTACAATATCACACTGCTTACAGAGGAGCTTGAGTATTTGTTATACAGGAAATGCATATGGCACAAAGTCAAATTTTATTAAAGCTTTGGCTTTGACTCTCTGTCTACCACCAGAAGTTTAAAAGCACTTCTGAACTGATGATGCAACTTTTCTGTTTCTCCTTAGATTTCCCAGACCTATCTCATGCTACATACACTGACAATTTGAGCAACATGCTGAACTTTGTTTTTACCTCCTACTTTCAGATCAATTAGATAAGGTTAATGCTGTAATATGGTCATATAGCATAGCTCCTGTGCCTAGAAGGCTAGGGACACATTTGGTTGTAGTGACATAATATTTCATGACTTTGTTTGTTTGTTATTTCAGTCATCAAACAGGTCGGTGAAACTAAGGTATGTATAGGGTCTGATATTTCATATTTAACCCTCTATTCATGAACAAATCCTGCTTTTTTCAAACATTTTCTGCAAACTGTAATTAAATACACAATGTATGTAAATATAAGATGAAATTATCATAATATACTTGTTTCGCTCACAGACTTTCCTCATTCTCTGTTTTCTATTTATTATGTCAAATTTATCACCTAACATTGTATTGTTTCTGCTCCCTAATCAAATAAACAGAGAACAAACAAATAGTTTAGAAAAGGATGCACTTATTTAAGACCGATCTGACAAGCTCTCATTTATGCTAGAATTAGACAAATAAGTGACATCTTGGCAATATGCAAACATTTTCAGGTACAAGTCAATGACCATATGAATATTAATAAATAATAATCAGTAGCATAGCTCTCTGAGAAACACAGAAAAATCTTGAAAATCTCTGCAGATCTCTTTTTGTACTATTCAGTACTATTCAGTACTATTGTGTACTATACACAATCTGTTGTGTGTAGCAGTTCCAGTATCATGCTGTTAATCATGTCACAGAATCACAGTATCACAGAATCACTAAGGTTGGAAAGGACCTTCAAGATCATCAAGTCCAACCATTAGTCCAGCGCCACCATGTTCCCTAAGCCATATACTGAAGCGCCACCTCCACACATCTTTTGAACACTTCCAGAGATG
>NW_010563746.1:0-1315 GCF_000687285.1 Phaethon lepturus | reverse complement strand
CCCCATAGTGGCCCTGTAACGTCCTGAACTAGCCCGTGAGGGGCCTAAGCTGCCCCAAAAGGGCCCCAAGCGACCCCGTAGCAGCTTTGAGCCGCCCCGTAAGGCCCTCAGCTGCCTGCTTGTCGCTCCGAATCGCCCAGTAACGGCCCTGAGCCGCCCAGTAACGG
Source organism: Phaethon lepturus (assembly GCF_000687285.1). Classification (NCBI taxonomy): domain Eukaryota; kingdom Metazoa; phylum Chordata; class Aves; order Phaethontiformes; family Phaethontidae; genus Phaethon; species Phaethon lepturus. The sequence continues at coordinate 1,148 of NW_010563746.1, read as the reverse complement.
CCCTGAGTCACCCTGTAACACCCCAAGTTTCGCCATAATGGCCCTGCGCCGCCCTGTAATAGCCCAAACCGCCTCGGGATGGCCCTGAGCTGGCCGGGAACAGCCCAAACTCATCCCGGAATGGCTTTAAGCTGCTCTTTAAGGGTCTCAACTAATCCGTGATTACAGTCCACTGTAATGACCCAAATCAGCCTTTAATGGCCCTAACCAGCCCTGTAGCAGCCCAAACTACCAGTTAACAGCCCCGAGCTCCGCTATAACGTCCCCAGACCAGCTTGTAATGTCCTTGAGCTGGCCAGTAACAGCCCAAAATGCTCCATAAGACCCTAAACTGACTGGTAACGGTCCAAACAACCCTATAATGGCACTGAACCACCCTGTAAGGGTTTCAACAGCCTAAGCTGCCCAGTAACAGCTCTAATTCCACACCCAGGGGCCCCAAACCGCTCCGTAAGGGCCCCAAACCACTCCATAAATGCCTTAAATGCCCCATAACAGCCCCGAACTACCCAGTAGCAGCCCAAGACCCCCCGTAAAGAGCCTGATCCCCGCTGAGAGCCCCCCAAACTGCCTCATAACGTTCTCAAGTCGCCCCACGACGTTCCTGAGCTGCCCAAGAACAGCCCAGAACACCCTAGAGTGGTACTGAACTGCCGCATAAAGGCGCTGAGCCACCCCGTAACGACCTGGATTACCCCGTAAGTGCCCCAAACTGCCCCATAATGGACCCAAAGTGCCCCACAACGTTCCTGAGCTGCCCAATAACAGCCTAAAATGCCCCATAATGGTACTGAGCTGCTTGGTAGAGCCCTTGAGCCCCCCGGTAATGCCCCTAAGATGCCCCGTAACAGCCTGGATTGCCCTCCAAGGCCCCCAACCTGCCCCAGAATGTCCCCGAGCAGCCCAGTAACAGCCCAAAACGCCCCATAAGGTCCTCGAACCGCCCGGTAACGGCCCCAGACCTCCCTGTAAGGACCCCAGAGCACCCCCCGGGATCGTCCCCGTCTCGGGGGTGCCGACTCTGGCGTGTCCCCCCAAGCAGACTGGGGAACATCGCGGAGGTGGACCTGGGGATGGCTCCCCCGGTGATGAAGAGCTTCAAGGAATTCCTGCTCTCCCTGGACGACGCGGTGGACGAGACGGAAGCC
>NW_010563745.1:1741-2278 GCF_000687285.1 Phaethon lepturus | reverse complement strand
ATGTGCAAATATAGTTATTTATTTGCTGGCACCTCCTCTGACTGCAGGACACACGCTAGCGGCATCGGAAACCCAGCGGAGGGTTACAGTTCTCCGCAGAAGGAGGGGAGGGTGCGCAGGGGAGAAAAGTAAGAGGCGGCCAGTGTTAGAAATAAAAGTCTTGGCTGAACGCTTTGAAAACATGCATATGACTCCCCGATTGTTTTATTATTATTTTTTCTCCGGCGGACACTCACACTCTTTATCCCCGTGGATGGCGAAGGAGCGCGGTCAGTGGGATGCAGGGGGCACAAAAAACCTCCGCCAGCGGCTCAATTTACTCGAAATATCTTTTATTGAAAATAAAGCCCAGCAAATGGTAGGGACGGCTAGGTAATAATTAAAATCACGTGTAAATATTGTGCATGCGAAAGTGTGGTTCTAATTAGTTTTACATCGCTATGTGGGCTGTCTCTCTCCCTCTCTCCCCCCCTTCTCCTTCTCTCTTTTTCTTTTCATGTCTTCCCAACAGTTTAATCCGAAATCTTACAGAGATCC
>NW_010563745.1:369-1710 GCF_000687285.1 Phaethon lepturus | reverse complement strand
CTTTTTTAAACCCCCCCCTCCCCCCCCCCCCTTCAGGATTACAAAGGCCCACAATGAAACTATTATCCCCCATTAGACTTCGAAAATTACGGAACAGTTGCAAGATCTCCACAAACAAGGAGCCCGTTATTTTCTAACATTTAAAAAATGCAAATAAAGCTCTCCTCTACTATTTTTTGTGGCCATTGTATAGACACGCCGTAATAGAAAAAAATAATTGTATTTCTTTCCTGGAAAGACGGAACTCGACGTCATTTGTATTTATTATTAAGAGTCAGCTGTGGTGAAATGTGATTGTAGAACTTCCTTTTTCCATTCAGAAAAAATAATCTTAGCTGCAGGAGTCCTGGATGTTTATATTCGAATTTGGGTTCTCAACTTGCAGTGGGTTTCATTTTTTTGGTTCCTCACCAAAAATAATAGCAAATGAATAACAATAACAATAACGTTTAAGAGAACGTGCCTGCATTTTTATTTCCCTGTAAAATTCTGCATTTGTTCACTGCCGGCAGCCAAGCGGCAGGAGAGGGTGTACAGAAAGCAAGAGATAAAATATAGCAAATAATTACAGACATTTTTCACGCGGTCACATTGCTGACAATAACGCTGGAACATTCGCCTCTCTTTTCGTCCTTTTAGACCCATTTTTCCCCAAAGTACGTTTTGCATACGAGCCACGAAGGCTAGTGGGGGCAGCGTGGGCTTCGTACAATTTGCGTTGCAAATTACTTACTAAGGTTTTGGTGGCTTACAACCTCGGAGGCGAAAGACCCCAAGCAGGGCAGGAATAGATGTTCACATCAAACTGCCATATGAAATCGGAACTCCCAGGAATGAAGCACCACTGAAGCGATCGTGCCTGAATAAAAATACTCCCTTGCCCTCTAGCCCGGCATAATCAAATCAGTAGAGCTCCCATTCCGCTAGCTCTTACCCCCGGCTGCAACAGGAAGGACCCCGTCGGTTTTTAAGCGAGGGACATACGCAAGGGCTGCTTCATTAGACACGCACCGCCGAGGCGCGGAGTGTACGCGGGCGCGGGGAAGGAATCCGCGGGCGTTGGCGATGTCTCCTGAACGGGAAGTTCAGGATCGTCTTTTCCCAGGGTTTCCTGCCTCCGCAAACCTCTCTCTCGGAATGGCTGGTGCTACGAACGCACGGAGGTGTTTTGGCACAGCGAAGAGAAAAAAATGATTCAGAATGTGGGGGAAGCGGTCCAAAATCAGGATGATGCGATTCAAATGGGAAATAAAGGTTTGCAGAGGCAAACCTACGTACAAACGCCATATAAGCACGCAGGGACATATGCACCGTAAATACACTCCCCGTATGTGCACGGAC
>NW_010563745.1:0-308 GCF_000687285.1 Phaethon lepturus | reverse complement strand
AATTTGACTGCAGCGTGGCGCTCTGCTCCGGCCCCAGCCGAAGACGTCTCCTCCTGTAAGGAACCGGCTAGGGTGGGTCTAGCTAAAATCCGTTAACCGAACTCCTCCGAGTTCCTGCGGCCCAGGCGGGAGTTTCGAAAAACTTTGTAGTTGGTTGTGGCTGTCTTGTTTATTTAGTAATTATTTTTTAGTCAAAAATAATCATGGTCACTATGAAAAAATAGAGATAAAGGCCCAACAACTGAGTTTTCTGCCCTTTCCTCTGCCTGCCTTTCCATTGCTGAGGGTGCCCCGCTCCGCTGCCCTGC
>NW_010563744.1:0-5412 GCF_000687285.1 Phaethon lepturus | reverse complement strand
GGGCTTCAGCTCACCCCGGGCGGAGGGCGATGCTGAGCCCGACCCGTCCCCCCGCGGAGGCTCAAAGCTTCCCGTGGTGGCGCTGGGGTCTTGAGGTGAAAGGCAGTCCTTGCTCTTCAGCAGCCTGAATTGCAGCCGTACCTTAATCACTCCTGCATGTCACTTAAGACTGATCCTAAATGCTATTTTATAATATACAGAGGAAACAAATGTCTATTTTTCAAAGCTATATTATTGAATGTATATATGTATAGACAGATCAGTAAGTGATGCGAGTGCCTTGTTACCGACCAGTGTTCTCCGGGAGCGGGCAAGCCTCCGGGCACTTTGGCAATAGCCTGCTCGTGCCGCGACTGCAATATTCCCGCTGAGGGGACCACACCAGGCGCCCTTTATGTACAGGCACCAACGCTTGTGCGACCCCAGCTTGAGCAAGCTGCTTCTGAGCGAGTCAGAGAGCAGCTTCTCCATCTGAAATGTTTTTACATGCAAAAGTTTTTATCTGCGTGTGTTAGACGCCAGCGTTTAGCCCTGTGGGTTACACAGTTGCCAAAGTAAAAGCCATATTGCAAAGGAAGCACAAGGTAAGAGGAGCCTCAGTTCCAAGGTGAGGTGATTGTCTGCACTGTTTTAATGCCAGACACTAAAATCACAGCCAGAAAAGGCTCCCAAGCCCTCAGAGGCATAAGCTATGCAATGGGGTGGGCTGGCAGAGCCGCGCCGCTGCCGGAGCCGAGACTGACCCTCTCCGCCAAAGCACCAAAGAGCCGAGCCATGGGCAAAGACCCAAAGCAGGTCCTCGTCCTTAGCCCACGGATGCACGCTCAGAAAATACTTGGGTTTGCTCTTGGGAAGGCAGAGGAACCCCCGGCTACGGGTCTCGCACTCGTGTAAGACAAGGGGAAAGCACCAGCGAGCAGGGGCCATTCCTGGGAAAGTGGAGAATGATGCCAATTAATTAAGGACCTTCCTTGGACAGTTCACACGATGTATTCAAAGGGCTGGAACTTGGATAAGCACTTATTTTTCCCCATTTGAAAACAAGTCCCCCCTTTTTTTCTAGCACACAAGTAAAAAAGCCACTCTGCAGACAGAAGCAGGCTCTGGGAGCTTTCCCCTGCCAGGTGTTGAAGGTTTCCTAAAACGAGCAGAGGTTGCTTCTGCTGCAGCCGGGCAGGGAGCAGCCCATCCCTGAGCTGGTACGGTACAGCTCTGCCTGCTGCCTGCCCCTGCCCACGCTGGACCGGGGCTGTATTCCACCCCTGGTCTGGCATTGAGCCTGGCTGATGCCGACCCCAGCCGTAAGAGTAATGCAGGGGAGGTGGGATGGAGCCTGCTGCCTCCTCTGCCCTTCCCAGCCTCCCCGTCTCAGTTTTCTCCTGCGTGCAAATGAGTTTAATTATTTAGCTACCTCCCGAGGGGTCGCGAGGACCAGGCAGGGGACGGCGGGGATGGGGAGCCACAAAGCAGTGGAAGAAAAAGCACTTGGTGGTGGATTTGTCTCACCTTCAGAAACGCTCAAGCTGGGGCACCCCTGGGCTTGACGCGGTGTTGCCGCTCCCCGCCTGCCTTGACTTCTCTGCCCAACCGACGGCTTAAACCACGTTTCACTGCGCCTGGTATTTAATACAATTTAAATCCTTATTGTTGATACCGCAGCCTACACAGTCTTGCTGACGCTGAGTCGTTATATATGCTTGCTGCACTGTGACAGTATTATATAAAAAAGCTTTGTATTATTAATTACACTTATTTTTGTCTGTTTACATTACGAGCAAATGACATATCAACAGAGAGCTTCTTGCAATATACGTGGGGGAGGGAGGGGAAAGTATGCCAAAGAAATGTCTTTAAAGGGGTCTTTTTGCATTTTTATATAAATAGAATGTTTCTAGCAGATATGTTTTGTTTAATATATTAAAGATTTTCCAATCTGCCAAGATCTACTGTTATTTCTCACAGACTTTGCATTCAAATACGAGTGAGCAGCACACTGCCCTGAACAGCCAGCAGCACTGCACAGACACGAGCCAAAGCTGCGCCTTTGCCACCATTTCCAGCAGCTTCACATCCCTTATTTCACCAAGACGGGGGTAGTTTTCTCTCAGCAAGTTAAGGTGTCTCCTCGAGCCACACACAAACCCATTCTGTTAAAGGAGCTGAAGCACGAGAAGGTGAGACCGTCCCCAGGAGAGCCAGAGACGTGCTATGGAAAACCAGCGCCAGTGAAGGTGCTGGAGACCCTCCCTTGAGCATCGCCCCCAGTGCAAGTCCATGAGCTCACCCAACCTGCTCATCACGCTGCCCTGCAGGACTGGGACTCACCAAAACACCTTCTACCAGAGGCTGCAAAGAGAGAGAATCCAGAAACCAGTCCTGGCACCTGGACTTCTATTTATTTCTAACAGAAATAGAACATAACCCGAAGCAGTTACTGCATAAAAAGCCCCATTTTGGTTCCGAACATGAAATGGGACATAGCCCACTCCTTCGCCACAACCCCATTCCCTTGGGCAAATGGGAAACTGTCCCTGCAGCGTGCGATGGCTCTGTCACCACTGAGTTTCACACTTTTGGTCCCACAGTTCCTGCTGCCCCAGTGTCTCTGGCAGCACTGTTCTCTGAACCACACTGGAGATGACCATCTTCACGGCCAGGCCTTGGCCTTCCTGAAGGCCCGGATCTCTTCCGGGCCCCGCAGGTACTGCTCGATTTCACTGTCGGAGATGGGCTCGTCGCCGGTGATGGCAGAGTCTGAAGCGCTCAGGGCTGCCGTCCGCAGTCTCTTCCTCGGATTGATAAGGCATGGCGGCAGCAAGGGCCTCGGGCGCTTCCCTACCGAGGGACAGTCCTCCTCCTGTGCTGCTGCTCCCGCCGCCAGAGGAGAGCCGGGGGAGCCCTCAGCCGCGGAGCCCTCGCCCGGGGCGGTGGCACGCTGCTCCTCCCCATCCTCCAGGGAGAAGGAGACTTTTTCGGTGTTGCAGCAGGTCCCCGATGTGCTTGACCACAGTTTTCTTGTCCAGGTTAAATACCCTCAGCCAAGCTAGCTGGGAGGCCATTCTCAGGAGAATCTCAAGAAGCTCCTTCAGCCTCAGATGTGCCGGTGGCGGCAGGTCAACACCCGCCAGCTTGCAGAACCGCGCAAAAGTGCAGGTGAGGCGGGCAGCAGGCTGCAGCGACTGCCATGACAGGAAGGCTGCAGCTGTGACAATGGGAACAGGGTGCCGGCCAGTGACCAGCCACGTCTCACTAGCCAGCTCCACGACCTGCATTGTTCGGGTGACCATCTTCTCTTTGTCCTCCAAAAACGGGGCAGGGACGTCAGCTGCATGCTGGAAGAGCCGAAAACTGCAAGAACACAGAGCATCATCGTTAGCACCAGGGCACACGGAAGCCTCACCACGCAGCACCTCAGTAATCCAGCTCAATGTGGGAGATGGCTGCAGTAAGGACCTTTAGGACAAACACACCCTGCTCCTGTGATGGGCTTCTGTTCCTGTTACTGAGCTAAGTGCCCCACTGCCCACATTCCAAGCTGAGGAGGAAGGGGCAGCAGAAGAAGAATCACAGCCCAGACTGTGACAAGGGAGGCAAAAAAGCCATCACAGTCTGTAAAAACGCTGGCACAAACGTGGGCCATTCCCCTCAGCCCATCAGCAAACACTGGTCCTGCTCCTTTGGCTGCTGACGTCCACCTCCGGGCAGTGGACAGAGGTTGTACTACAGTCGCTGGCTGGAGCAAGAACTCGATGAAATTTGTTATTCAAGGGATAACAGAGTGCACTCCCAGATCACGAATTTTAGATGTTGCTGCATCAGTACTGCCACCCCAGCCTAACGGGCTCCCGGTAAATACACCCCTGCCTAGCACGCAGGGCTGTGAGCTGTCCGAGGGAATACTTTTCCACATGATCTGGTTTTGCCTTCGTGCTCTCGGCAACAACATGCCTGTGTAACAGCACAAGTCACCCTGTCTGTGCTTGCGGACCGGCTGCATTTCAGAAGGTTTTCGCCCACCGGTGTCAAACGCAGGACACTGAAACTGCTGAAAGGGGCCCTGTTACCTGTTCAGGTGTGTCTTCACCAGATCGGCCAGGCTCAGGGCTGGCACAGAGAGCCCAAGGTCTTTCTGAAGGCTCAGGTAGACGCTGGCAAACAGCTCCTGCTTCGCGTAAAGGAGGGAGCAGATCGTCCCCATCGTCAGGGGCCAGTTGTGCTGTCGACAAGTCACGAAGACGCAGCAGCCCCCCAGGAGCTCCTTCTTCTCCAGACTGACCAGGTGGAAGGAGGGGTGCTGCAGAGCTCTCTGGAAGTACGACACCGCCGTTTCCTCAAACACTGTTGGGAGCTGGAGGACTTTACAGAGATCCTGGACCCGCCTGATCCCTATGAAAAGACACCACCCTCAAAGATGAGCTCAAGCAGCTTCTGACACACACCTCTCCTCAATATTATGCTGCAGCCAGCAACCACCCAGCCCCAGGTAAAGACACGAGAGCAGTCCAGTTCCTGCAGCCCTGCAGACAGTGTCAAAACATCTCCCAAGTCCCTCAGTGCAGGTGAGGCAGTTTGCTGAAGACAGGCTCCGGCTGGACACAGAACTAACTGCTGCTCTCATGCTTTACTGCCAGCTTCAAAGGCATTTACCATTTCAGAGAGCATTAGAAACATGTTAAACAAACTAGAGCAAGGCAGACAGCAGCAAGAGAGAATCGGTGTGTGAAGGAAACTGAACGGCACGCTCTTACCTCGCTGCAAGCAGCGGCTCTGCTGCTCTTTCTGGCCAGTGCTCTGGGAATACGCCACCTCTGTAAAACAGTGAGTGTTAGGCCAGATAAACTCGCAGTGACTCTGTGGACAGTGACATTTAGATTTTGGGCAACCGGATGGATGCCCACGGTCCCAGATTTCAATCAGCAGAACTGACAGGTCTTTGAGGCCACTAAACAAGAGCTGGCACCACAGGTTAAGTAATAGTGAGGTGTAGGATCCCCTTCAAGCCATGCTTCTCTACAGACAGAACCAGCAAACAACCTCGGGGCTACTCCACTACACAGAAGATATTTAAATGCCAAAGAGCAAAACACCACAGGTTCCACACCTAAAACATGCCACAGAAGTGCCGTCGGTGTGACCCCATAATGCAAAAAACATGCTGCTCTTTTGCTTAGGGAGGCATGGGGAGAGCGGCTGGCCTAATCCTGGCAGCACCCCGCAGTGCCCTCCGCACTGAGGCCTTTCTGACACCAAGGACCTGCAGGCGTGCAGAGTGTGGAAGGACAACGGCTCCTGGCCTGACTAACATGGCAGCTGGGGGAGGGCTTCGTGGCTCAGACCGCCTCAGAATAGTCAAAACAAGCTTTTCAGTGACAGTTTTGTACCAGGCCGAATGCAAACGCTCCCGGGACGCTC
>NW_010563743.1:0-25619 GCF_000687285.1 Phaethon lepturus | reverse complement strand
AGACGGTCTGCGTGCGTGTGTGCCTGTCTCCTCCTTTCTGTCATTCCCCCTCCGTGTCGGAGCTCTCCGTCTTCTCTAACGAACTCTCTGCCTTGCTTCTCCCCGCCCCCCCGGGCTTCTGCTTTGTGGATGTTCGCGGCTTCTTGTTGTGACAGGAGAATGTGTGTGTGCCCGGGGCCCAGGCGGATCGGTATGTATCGCGCACCGGTACGCGCTGGAGCGCCGGGCTCGGGGGTCGGCTGGGACCCGGGGAAGGGACTGCCGGGCTGGGCTTGAGAGCTGGCCGGAGGGAAGGATTAACGGTTCCGTTTAAGTTGAACGTTTCCTGTTCCTCTTTCCCCTCTCCCCATCCTCTCCAACGGGCTAATTAATTCAGGTTGTCAAGTGTCTGAAAGGCACCTGAGGTAAGTGGTTTTATCTGAAGCCATGGGTGTCTTTGACACAGTTAAGGCAGGTGTTTTGGAGGAACCTGTCTGTGCAGCATCAGTTGGCCTTAATAGTACAGTTACAACAAGCCTTTATTAAAGGAAGGGGTAATATCTTTTTTCCATTTTATCAGCGTAGTACTACAAAACCCATAAAATAGCCAACAGTGAGTCAGATGGCCAAATTATATTTGTGGCCTGAAAAGTAGTATTTGTACCCTGTTCTGGGCTTGGAGATGTATATAATATTGACCTGATTCTAATCTCTTGACGAATCTTGATTAAGTAGAAATTTTACAATCCTATCTCTTTTCCTTCTTTGCTATCTCTTGATCAGTCATAATGAACTTGGGATCTTAAAGTAGTTATTTAAGGGCTAGTTGGAGCGTCTGGTTATATTTGGGGCACCCACAGGGATAAATGGGAGAAACTTAAGATAATTTCACTTCGGGCTGGCAAACTTGGAATTTCTCCTTTACTAAATCACTAGATTTAATAAATCCTAGTTATGTGAAACAGACTGATATCTTAAGTTGTCATGCATCTACTGTAAATGATACAGTCCATGGAAAACTTGAGGCCAAATTCTTACTACTTCCTCTTTGGTTTCATGTAGTATTTGGTAAACTAATGATTACAAATGAGCAAAATAGCCTCTGGTGGCACTGCAGAGCTACTATAACAGCAGTACATTTGTATTTTTGCTTCATCATGGATCAACGGCAAAACTGTCAGACCAGTTGTTGTGGTATCACGTATGGGTTAGCACTGAACACAAATGCTTAAGCAGTTAGGAGAACTTCATTCACTTGTATGCTAACGGGAGACCAGCACTGAGTCTGAGGTGCTGCTGTAGACCAGGCACACCTGTAGGACCTTGAGGTTCCCATTCTGTAAGTAAAATTGTTGCTTTTAAATGTCATGTGAAGAAGTATACATAACTGTTACCAAAATAGCTTCCTTAAAATCTATTCACTACCTTCTAATTATGAAATCTATATTTGGAGTTGCAGTTTACTTCTGTCATGCTGTATGCATGTGAAGCCTGGGCTGGAGAAATAGACTTTCTGGGAAGCAAATGGCTAGCAGAAACTTAGTATGCATCTGGAAGTTCAAGCCAATACACTGCTGCTGAGTGTCTGGGCAGCTGGCTGTGGTCCACAAGACTACAACCAGAGCTGTTCACTGATGGGTGAACAGCAGGAAACTGGCCTGTTCAGTTTTCATAGCTGTCAGTGGGAGACCTGAGATAAGTCAATGGACAGGAATTTTTGTAAGTCAAGACTGACAGTCAGTCATACTAGGAAGCCAGTGGAGTGGCAGAAACGTGAATTTTAGTTTGCTTTCAGCACTCACATATCATATAACACAGAAATGGGCTTTGTTCCTGGTTGCTTAAAGAGAACAAGCAAGCTTGGAGGGAATAATGTGTCTTGCTGCCTTCTCTTTCCACACAGAGAATGGGGTGAAGCTTCATGTATTTCCAGACACTTCTCAGCTGGTCTGGGTGATCAGAGTCCTGTGGCAGAAGCTGTGGAAAGCTTACAGAATAGAGTGATAACAGAATGCAATTCACCCTATGTTGCATGGTCCTTTAGATTCTGTATTGAGGTTTACTGTGTATTTTATAGGCCTTGTATCTCCTTTGAAATGCTGATATGCCTGCTTGTCTAAAAGAAAATAATAAATTTAGTGACTGAAGCACCTTGCACAACACAGTAGTATCCAATTTTTCAGTAGAACAATTCTGAGATAGTGGTACAGCTAGACTAGTACTGATGACTGCAGTAAGCCTTGTATAAGATAATTTGTAATGATCTTTTTTTATGAAGAAGCTCTTATGATGAAACTTGGATCATAACAGTTGGAAAGAGAAAGCTGAATTCCCCTTAACTGTCTACTTCACACAAGGCACAGTTCAGCCTTTTTTCCGCTATGGAATTGTTTTCTCCAGTACGACATTGTAAAAGACTTCCTGATAATGAGGCATAGTGAAAAAGGGATTTAAGAGGCACTCACACTAATGTTGTGATTGGGTGTGTAGATGGGGACAAGGAAGAGTATGTTAGAATAGTCTGTCTTCAGAGGGATGAAAAATTAAGGAAAGCTTTTAGATGTGGCAAGTAGTGGAATACTTTTCTTGGATACTAAACTTAATTTATCTTAACACTGAACTGCCTTTAGACTACTGCAAGGCTCTAGTCTAGTCACGGAAACAAACACAGCTTGCATGTAGTCCTTCAGTTGAGTAGCTTTTTAAAGGAATTTATAATCCTAAAATTTACTGGGGTAGATGAGCTGCTGGTAGGAGACATGCATGTGCTTTCTACCTCTTGTCTATATCTGATAAGCTAGAAAATTGCTGCATAGACTGCTGTGGCTATTTTGTTTATGTACACCATGGTGTCACACAAGTTTGAAGTTTTACATGTGAAAAGGGGGAGAAGAAACAAAACCCACAACTGACTTGTGGTTGCTTAAAGATTATCTGCTGTCTATGACCTACTGCTTTTATTATCTAAACCATTGTCATCTTAAGCCCAGTTGTGCGTCATCTCAAAGTTGTTTCATGAGTCTTACTGTTAGATGCTTTATCTCTTCAACCTTACAGAAGGACACAGTTTTCCCTATGTGCCATATCTGTAGATATGTAGAAGGTGGCAATACTGTAGAGTGCTCCGTGCTAACTGTTGTCTTTTCTGTTTGAAATTGTATTGTCTGTTTTCACTTCCTGCCTGCTGAGTGGGTATAAGAGCTAAACTATCTGTGCTGAGCTTAAGTATGGTACGGCTTTTTTGTTATAGCCCAATATCTTTTAACAAGCACCTCTTAATGCTTTTTTCTCAAGACCTGTGAAGTCATGAACTCCATATAATAAGTAACTTTGTTAGATGCTGTAAATGTCTTAACACAGAGTTCTGGGAAACACCTGTTAACTGTCCCCCTAAGCATAGTTGTTCTCTTGTCTTTCAGCAATTCCAGTCCGAAGCTCCAGGCTACCTTTGTTGTCTGATGCCATGCCAGCACCAGCTCATCTGTTTCCATTGATCCGTAACTGTGAGATCAGCAGAATATGCAGTACTGTCTGCTACTGCCACCATAAACATCTGTGTTGTTTATCATCTCATTTTGCTCATAGTCACTTCAGGTATGCACCTCAGAAGAAATTTGCGGCACTTTATAGGCCACAGGAGAACTTTTATCACTTTATTCATGCAAGGGATTATGCTTCTACGCCACAGAGATTTTACCTCACTCCTCCACAGGTCAATAGCATTCTGAAAGCAAATGAATACAGTTTCAAAGTGCCAGAATTTGATGGTAAAAATGTAAGTTCTGTTCTTGGATTTGATAGCAACCAGTTGCCTGCTAATGCTCCGATAGAAGACCGGAGGAGCGCTGCCACTTGCTTACAGACAAGAGGGATGCTTCTGGGTGTGTTTGATGGCCATGCAGGCTGTGCTTGTGCTCAAGCTGTCAGTGAAAGACTGTTTTACTACATTGCTGTCTCTTTGTTACCCCATGAGACTTTACTTGAAATAGAAAATGCTGTGGAAAGTGGCAGGGCTCTGTTGCCCATTTTACAGTGGCACAAGCATCCCAATGATTATTTTAGCAAAGAAGCTTCCAAGCTTTACTTCAATAGTCTAAGAACTTACTGGCAGGAGCTGATTGATCTCAACAGTGGAGAGACTACTGATGTGAAAGAAGCTTTAATTAATGCTTTTAAAAGGCTTGATAATGATATTTCTTTGGAAGCTCAAGTAGGAGATCCAAATTCTTTTCTCAACTACCTAGTACTGAGAGTAGCATTTTCTGGTGCAACTGCCTGCGTGGCCCACGTGGATGGTGTTGACTTGCACATTGCAAACACAGGTGACAGTAGAGCAATGCTTGGGGTTCAGGAGGAAGATGGATCTTGGTCTGCAGTTAATCTGTCCTATGACCACAATGCACAAAATGAACATGAAGTGGAACGTGTGAAAATGGAGCATCCAAAGTCTGAAGAGAAAAGTCTTGTGAAACAAGATCGTCTCTTAGGTCTCCTGATGCCTTTCAGAGCTTTTGGTGATGTGAAGTTTAAATGGAGTATCGAACTACAGAAGAGAGTAGTAGAATCGGGCCCAGATCAGCTGAATGACAATGAATATACAAAGTTTATTCCTCCAAACTATCACACTCCCCCATACCTCACAGCTGAGCCGGAAGTCATACATCACAAATTACGGCCGCAGGATAAGTTCCTGGTTTTAGCCACAGATGGGCTGTGGGAGACGATGCACAGGCAAGATGTGGCTAGAATTGTAGGGGAGTACCTCACTGGTGTTCACCATCAACAGCCCATAGCTGTTGGTGGCTATAAGGTAACTTTGGGACAGATGCATGGTCTCCTAACAGAAAGGAGAGCAAGAATCTCTTCAGTATTTGAAGATCAGAATGCAGCAACTCACCTGATACGCCATGCAGTGGGTAACAATGAGTTTGGCACTGTGGATCATGAGCGACTGTCCAAGATGCTCAGTCTTCCTGAAGAGCTGGCTCGAATGTATAGAGATGACATTACAATTATCGTGGTGCAGTTCAACTCACATGTTATAGGTGCATGTCAAAATGAGGAACTCTGAATTTCATCTAGTGAACTAGTTCTCAAAGTTGTAACAATGGCCAGTATGAGCAGCAAATAAAAAACAACCACCCAACAATAAAACCCCAAAAAACGCCTCAGCAAACAATTTGGTTGCTTGCTAGATTCAGCATATCTATTGTTCCTGCCTTCCCCACAGAGCTCTAAATACATGGGAAGTGCTATTGACCTAATGCAAACTTGAAGAGGATGTCACAGCTTGGGAAAAGAGGTTTTTGAAATAACTTTGCACTATTAATTTCATGAATGCTGCTAGGACAATGTCTTAAATTTGGCAGACTTGGATGAGGGAGGGAAGAAGGATAAAGAATTAACTATCAAAGATCTGGCTGTTCAAGAAACAAAGCCTGTGTATAAATATCTGTAAATGTCTACACATTATCTTAAAAGACGAGTAAAAAGAGTATTGTTGAATTCTTACAGGGCTAATTTTTGCGAAGTAGATATGATTATTTGTGAATATATTGTCTACTGTTTCTTCTAAGCAGAAGGTCACTTTAACCAAGTAAGTCTTCAGTGTAACAAAGTTGTCTCACTTTCATATAGACAATGTCATTCATGTAAGGATATTTGTCTAAGTGTTGACTTTCAATGCAGGTCTAAGCCATAATCAATACCTGAGATTCTGTTACAGCTTAATCGTATCTTACGCATGGTAACCTCTAAACTTCTTGTGCATTAATATTTCTTGGCTGTGGGTTTCTGCACAACTTGTAGGGCAATAATACATTACAACATGCAGTAAGATACCAGGTAACTTTGTGGAGGGCTTCCGTTTGTGGTATGAAGAATCTTTCAGACTTTTCAAAAAGTCAGTGGTGTTGGTCAAGACTGTTGGCTTTCCTAAAGGTCATGTCCTTTAATGGGCTCCACCCCTGTCTGGTGTTACTTATCTGGTAAATAAATTTTCACCTGAAAAGATCAGGAAATCATTGCTAACCTCTTTGTGGCTTTGTAATTTGCACTCATTTTCATGTTGGCCATTTCAAATGGTCACATATTGGATGTCTTGCACTTGTATTTGTAAGTCGGGTTAAAAACTGCAAATTACAAAAAAGGAAGTATGGCTTGTAAATAGCATTTTAGTTGGGAAACTAACTGGCATGCATGTATATGTTTAATGGCTTTTTCTAACAACTTCTTTATTAGCTGCTCTGTGTTTCTGGACAGCTGGTGTATGCATGTTACAGTCCAGAATGCTGTCACAGAGCACTCTCTGAAACGGGTCTCTCTGCCTTGTAATGATTGAGTTTGAACTTAAAAGATTGGCTGTAACTTGTGTGCCTAAAGTTGCTGGGCTTGTAACTGTAAAAAGGAGGTACTGACAACTAACTTACCAATCATCATTGCATCTATTTTAGGTATGTTGCATGGTATACAGATTTATTTTAACCTGCCCTTAGGTTAAAAACCTCAAATGCTGGTTGAAATAGCAGCCCTTGATGACTGAGAGACCACATGTAACTTGAGTCCTGTGTTCTAGAGAACAATGATAGGTCAGCTTATTTCACTTTACCGAGGTGTTTCAGTTAAAATACCTCCCTAGCCTTCAACATACTACTTAAATCAACACTTTAAAAACCTAGCTTATTTTGGTTAGTTGAGTAATGTGACATTTTCTACTAAATACAAATGTTGGCAATTAATGCTACTGTTACATAGGGTACACTAGTTTGAACAATGAACCTATGCTATAGTAACCATTGGCTCCTCAAGAGTCACAGATGCTATGTGTACTTAATGTCCTGCAGCTTTAATATGTCTGGTTCTTTACCCAACTTTAAATATCAGGATTAATGTTGCTGTGAGGTTAATGATCTCTAAGTTCACATTCAAGATGTGCACAACCCTTCTTTATCTGAAGGGAAAAGGGGAACTCTCAAAAATGCTTAGACAAGTACTGGCTGTTGACATTGCTTCTGTATGTTGTGTTCTGGTGTCTGTGTCGTTAGCTAGGTCAGTGGACTTTATGTTCTATCATTCAAATGCAGTATGTATCTAAGCTGTTGCAGTATTTAACTTTCTTACTTTTTTACTGTTAAAGCTCTGTTACATGTATTGATGTATTTAACCTATGATTATTGATATGGATTTGGTACAAGTTACAGCTAGAAGAAATGAACATTGGTCCCATGGATACAGCTTTTATTGAGGAAAAGCTGCTTTTTGTAGTAAAGATGCATATGTATGGAGTCAGACAAAATAGTATTTATGTATTGCTTGGAGACTTGCTCAGTTATGTATGCAGTGAACAGAAGCAGCATAACTGCCTGGTGAACAGGTGATATGAACAAACAACTTTTAACAGATTCCAATAAAATGATCAATTATGCAGAAATTTATGTGTATTGGATTGATACAGAATGTGATAGCTGTTCTGATAGGGCTGAAGCTTATCAATTACTTGTATTTCAAGAATGTGTTCTGTTATGTGGTCCCTGTTATGAATAGACCAGGTATATAAATGAAATATAAATGAAAACAGACTGAGAATTGGACATCGGAGCTCTTGAATGCCACTGTGAGGCTTGAACCCCTGCATTGGGCATGCTGCTGCTGCAGCCCCTGGGCGGCAAAGCTCCAGTCTTCCCCTCAAGAGTTGCTCTGTGTGTCTCTGTTCCCATCATCTTGTCATTACTTTCAGGGGCAGCGCTGCAGATAAAGCAGTGTCATTTGACATCGTTAAGTTGTGGACTCTCCCCTATATAGAGCAATACAACATTTCATAAATGATCTAAAATACTTACATGCAGATTAAAATGCTGTAAGAATGAATTGATGGTAAACTAAATGGAAACAGCTCTTCTGCCACAGGCAGAGGATGTGTCCTGTTTGTGTTGTCTACCAAACTTGTATTGCAGAAAGTACAGCTACTTTGTGTAAGGGGGATGCTGTGATTACTTTTCCAAATAAGATCTCACAGCTGCAAATATATGGCTCATCCCAGAAGGGTGGCTGGATCTTGACAGTTAACAGGAGCCTTCCAAGTTTGCCCTTAAATCTTTAAAGCTGTTCCAGATGAATGCGTCAACAGAACTGTTTAACAGTAATACTAGGTAAGGGAGGAGTGGGAGATCTTCTCTTAGTCTATGCTTCCAACTTAAGGCTATGTTAACTCTGTTCCCTTGTGTTCAAAATGGACTGTTGTGATAATTTCTGTATTCTCCATTTACCTTCTATGTGCATGACTTGGTGAATACAGAACTTGGTAAACTCTTTTCCCTTTCCACTCATTGCAGGGTGGAGTTTTGCATATAGCAGACTTGTAAAACATGACACATACAGCCAGGAGCACAGACTCATCATGAAATGTTGTTTGTAATTAGACTCTTAAACTTGGGTCCCTGTATTTAGAACAATTCTGGAGTGAGAGAGTGCCTGGTAATGATTTCTAAGTGCTCTGCAAAATGCATAGGCTGCTCTGTTCTTCCTCAGTGCGGAGGCATATTTGTAATGAGATTACCTGGTGTTGCGACGGAGGGAAGACATGGACACTCAATACGAGTGATCAGCAAGCTTCGTTTATTCAATGATACAGTTGTCTTTTATAATCATTATAATTAGCTCATACATATTGCAAAAGCTAAGCTCATCATTGGTTTGGCGTTAGTAGTCGATTTCCGGATTATTAACAATAGTTCCTTCTCTGCAGTCAGCTATACCCTGTTGTTTTATAACATGTGCAGCCAAGGATGTTAAGTCCTTACCAGCAACTGTCGTGGTTTAGCCCCAGCCGGCAACTAAGCACCACACAGCCGCTCGCTCACTCCCCCTCCCGCAGTGGGACGGGGAAGAGAACCGGGAAAAAACTCGTGGGTTGAGATAAACACGGTTTAATAGGACAGAAAGAAAGAAGGAAACAACGATGATAATACCAACAAAGGAATGCACAAGAACAAGTGATGCCCAACACAGCAACCACTTGCCACCCCGTGATCGACAGCCTGTCCCCGAGCAGCGATTTCCACCCCCCGGCCAACTCCAGTTTATGTACTGGGCATGACGTTATATGGTATGGAATATCCCTTTGGCCAGTCTGGGTCAGCTGTCCCGGCTGTGTCCCCTCCCAGCTCCCCGTGCACCCCCAGCCTGCTCGCTGGCAGGCCAGCACAAGAAGCTGGACTGTCCTTGACTGCTCAGCAACAACCCAAAACATCAGCACATTATCAACAGTTTCTCATCCCAAATCCAAAACACAGTCTCGCACTAGCTTCTGTGAAGAAAACCAGCTCTATCCTGGCTGAAACCAGGACAGTATCTAAAGTAGCGGTGTACGGTGTTTCCCAAGCTCCTGCTTGGCCAGCTGGCTCATGTCTACGTGACCTCTCTCAGCGAGCCAGTTCTCCACATACCTGGCATAGAGGGATAATTTGGGTTTCTAGCTCTAACCATCTGTGGTGTCCTAAGCTCCCTGATCCAGGCAGCCCATCTTGTTTCATGACGCTAATAAATAGATGCTGTCTGATTTGCACCAGTGACCACTGTGAGCGTAGACTGCTGGACGCCATCAGTGTTGCTGCAGAGCAGTCCCAAGAACACTGGAGGCACAAGGCATTTTGGCATGCAAAGGGAGTTGGCATCTTTTAGTTGATACGTTTCATCCTATGTAAGAAACTTGCACAGCTCCCTGTTGTTGTTCAGTAATGTATAAATAGAAAGCAAAGTCTGTGGTGTTGGAAGATCTGTCCAAAATGCCCCGTCTTTATTTCATGAAGCTAAGAATGAAGCAGACCCTATGGGTAGGAGAAGTAGCTTTCTTCCAGCCTGCCAAATGGCACACTGCAGCTTAATGCCGGTATCTTGCTATATGTACGATGAAGTTAGGCAGTTTGGCCGCCTTCTAAGTTAAACCTGTCTCCAGAGATAACTATCTATATCCTGCTGAGAGGTGCTTCAAGTGTGGTAGCATTCCCCAAGCGCTGTTTTGGCTGATGCTTTTTTCTGCCCTGTATATTTTTCTGGCTTTCATATAGAAGTTAGAGGTGCTTAATTGTTGTGTATTTGGTTCTGCATTAAAACAAATGTGCTTAAAATGAAGAGGGCATTAGAATTAATGCGTTTATGGTTTCTCATGCTAGGTTAACTCTTTAGTACTTTTTCCCCTATTTTTATTTGAAAGCCCTCCTTTGCCAAGTGCCTTTAGTTTCAGGATCTTCCCCCGTCTTATTTTGCTTTTTATTCAACAGTCAATGCAGGATATATTAATGTTTTTCCTAGCACTGAAGTACTTGTGCAGGAAAAAGGCTTGCTAATGTGTTCTGGATTAAATTGTTTATTCCACAGCCTCGGCATATTTCATTGCTGTGCAAACAAGTAGATACTGTCCCTTTGTCAGGAGCATGTTGTCAAATACAATCTATGCAGATCCATTGGTAGAATATTTTTAAGTTCAGTGTTAACCTGATTTACAAAATCAGGTAAAAATAACTCCTGATTAGGGAGTTATTTCTTGTAATTTAATCCTGTAAAATATGTTAATTAGCCTGTAGTTTAAAGCTAAACATAGAAATGTTCTATCATCAAATACCTGTGCAGTGGAGGAAATGCATAGGTTCACTTCTCCTATTGCAACCAGCTAGGTATTAAAATCAGTCATTAATAATGTTTTTTTTAACTGCTGTCTTGTAAAAGCCAAAACTTGGAACTAGTTCCTCAGTTGCTCTTAACTATGGGAAGCAGGTTCTGTAGGGGAGGGGAAAATAAAATAAAAATAGACCCAATCTTGGAATTAATCCTTTAAATGGACAAACCAATTTGAATTATGGTCCTCCTGTTTGGCATCCCATCCATGCGAATGCTGAAGCACAGCCCGTGTCAGTTGTGTTACAACGGAAGAAACTGAAGTAGAAGAGCTGAACTCAAAAGCCCACTTGGCAGGTTTCAGCATTAATAACTGCCCACCCCATCGATGTGGTGATGAGGCCAGGGTCATATTTGCAATGCAATAGATAAGGTTGTGTTCACAGCTGCTTATGCTGGTTATGCCTTTTGGTTTATTTGCTGCTCATACATGTATTTTAAAAATGAATTGTTGGGTAGTGGGAAAGGATAACCTGACTTTCATAACTGGATCACAAATGGTGTGTAAGTTGGCAGGAGCACTGTGTGGTGAAAACAAAAGCGACCTGAGATGGACAAACCGTCTGTTCTCAGCTGTGCTGCAAGATCTAAGGGTAAAAAAAAAAAAAGAGCAACCACTTCTCTCAGGTATTGATCAGTGTGCAAGTCTTCTGAAACTGCACTTATTGCAAATGACTCACCTAATTGGTCATGAAGCTGTCCAGGATTACATAAAACAACGTCAGAAAATACAGGTACCATTCAGTATACCATGATAGCTGGTACTCTATTTTGCTTGTGCCAATTAACAGGAAATGAGACTTTTTTTTCTTTGGACCTTAACAAATAAAAGGAGTAGACTAAAAAGCTACTCCCCTCAAAAAAATCAGGACCACAGAGTACAACTGTGAGCAAACTGTTTAGTTTTAACACCCTGTATCTGGACTTGAGGGTAGCATTTGATGTATTGCTTCACATCTTAATTGCAAAATTAATCCACTTAAGTCTAACTGTCATGTCACATGATGCTGAAAGACAGGAAAAACACCTAATGAAAAAGAGGGAAATCATTGACGCTAACAGGAAAGCACCCCATGAGCTAACGCACAATCATGCGCTAAGCCCAGTTTCATTCAAAAGCTCTATGTATTAATGAAATGAGTCAGCTCCCCTATGACTTTGGTCTTTGTCAGAATCGTTGCAAGCCTATCACCATTAATTCTGTAGGTCTTCCCTGTTGCCCATCCCTAGTACTTCTTTGCCCCTGGTGGTGGCTCAACAGCTGGGCTAGTAGAAGAATACCGTTTTCCAGGATTTTATGGATTATATGCAAGTTGATTAAAATGGCTAATGTTAATCGGTCAGTCTTCCTAGTTTTAGGCAGCTGGGAGAGTGAATGATGCTTTCCTAATAGCAGCCTCTTCTAGAAGGGGAAAAGCTAAATCTTTATTCATAATCTCTTAACAAAAGCTGGATGCTGTACAGGAGACCTGGCTATAGCACAGCAGTGCTTGACAGGGATTCATTACTCCCGCTAAGAAGCAAGGTGTGTTAATCTGTACAGCATTACGGGTACATTAGTACAGCTTTACCACTCTGCTACTCTGGAAGTAGTTCAAATGTCCCTGCAAAACTCACTGTTTTCCTATGTATACGTAGTCATGTCTTTTGTGGGCAGGTACCAGCTTTACCTTAAGACACCTAAACTTGGATACTTCTGTGTGTGTGCCGGCAGACTGAGAGTTGCAGCTCCTCTTACGGGCAGTGGAACCGAACTCAGTGCATGCTGTGGACTCTCAATAGCTATTCAGCCCTCTCCACACCTACACTGAGTGTAACAGAAGCTTAGTCACCTTGTCCACACACAGGCAGCTCCATGTAGGTGTTGTCTGGAGGCAAATCTTAACCATCCTTTCCAATGTCTTCAAGGATACAGTGGTCCTGCAGTTTTTGCATCTGCCATTTCTGCATAATGAGTGTATCTAGGTTTTTTAATTCAGTGTTGTACCTAATGTATCTGCAAATAACCCTATTCTAAGGGCCTGCTCTTGCCCTTTGGTTCTTTAGGTATATTGAAGTGCATCTCAAAGCCCAGTGACATCTTTCATGTTGACCTATGCAGGTAGTGTATAGGATGTGGCTGTCATGAGCTGTGACGTGTTGCTTTACCCCAAGGACTCATTTTGTCTGTTGCAGAGCCCTGACAGTGTTTAACCATTTTAAATGATCAGCATATGGTTTCCTTGGCATAACCTCGGAAGCCTGCACTTGCAACAGTGTTCAGCATTTCTTCTAGCTTGAATGAGTAGCAGTCGTAAAGTAAATCTCACAACACAGCTGATCAGAGGAATCTATGTTCTTCTATTCATTCTACTACAAAGCTCAATAGTAAGAACAGCTTTATAGAAAGATGACCCAGGCCTTTACATAGTTCCCCTTATCTGAAAAAAAAAAAAAAAATTCCTAACTTGGTGAGAAAATGCCTTTATCAAAATAGTCCAGCTTGTAAAAGCCTAAAATATTAATAATTAAGGAAAAAAACCCAACCCTAATTTGTAGGTGATAGTACAGAAGGAAGAGGAGTCTTCTAGCAGGCAGCTTGGCAGCACTGTAATGTGGCAATGGAAGGCAGACTTCTGCCGAACTGAGGCAGTGAATCTGATCTAGAAATGGACACTCACTGCTTAACAAACACTGACATGAAAGAGTCTGAGAAGCTGTCTAGCTCAATGTCAGAAGATAAGCATAAAAAAAAAAAATCTGTGTTTGACAGACACTTGACAGTCTTTTGGGTTTTGTTGTCTCAAATGTAAAAAGAAAAAAAAAGTTTATATAATGTCATGCCAAATCCTTTTCAAGCAGGTGAAAAGAATCTATATTCTATAGAATTGATGTATAAGATATGTACCTCTTACAGCTGAGGAAAGCTACTGACTACTACTGGTACTTTGTCAAGAGTAGGTAAGGAACTATTGTGAAAAGTCAACAGACAGAAAAGTACAAGGAGGAGAGAAAATTGTACAAGATTAGGCCCCCGAAACAGCAAAACCCCTCCAGGTTGGCGGCTGGCACTCATTCAAGCTGATATTACAGCATTTTAAAGCCACCATGGCAAACAACGTTTTGTGAATTAAAACCGCCTAAGCTATGACAAGGGTTCAAACAGTTGGCATGTGTCGTTACTGAATTTGGTAAAAGACAGTTCAGACAATTTTGATACCTGCTGTATTTGCTAACCTGTATTAAAATAGAAATGTTTCCCAGTGCAGCAGCTCACAGGCGCCTTTCAAGCACGTCACAGCAGTGAGATGAAAAGCTCAGTTCTGAAGTCAGGGAATCATGGAAGTCCCTTTGATACAAGATCAAGCGTTCCCAGGGTACCTGCAGGAAGGGTGCTTGGAAGCTCTCACCGGTGCAGCAGCTAACTCTTAAAAAAAACCCAAAACAAAACACAAGATCTGTCTAGCTAATGAAGAGACAGAAAAAGCACATCATGAGCTGCGAGGCAATGACTGAAACGGCAGTGAGTAGTTAGGAGGCAGGCTCAGAAACACAACAGACCGTGGAGTTTTTCAGTGGTACGCAAATACAATGAATGTGAATGCTAAAAAAAAAATCAGGATAAAGTAGGAAGATGTAAAGGAAAAGAATCATGTCATAATGTGTCTTTAAAGTTGAAGTTGTACACATGAAAGAAAACTTACATGTGTGTCAAAACACATGCAGAAAAGCAGCACAACGAAGTATAAGGATGTCAGAGACAGCTGTGAAGAGAAAGATATTGTACCAGTTATGGTTGGTGGTATTGTCCTGCTCAGAAAAAAAAAAACCCAACCAAAAAAAAACAAAACCCACCCCAACAGGCTGCATGTGAGATCAGAAATGGCTGAATGCCTAAGCTGAAGACCAAAAAAGCTGCTGCTTAAAAAAAAAAAAAAAAAGCAAGCTGAACAAAGTACAGGTGCTGCTGGTTTGAGTTTTTTCCATGAGGTTTACTTTACCATTTTTGTGCAAGTGTGAAAACAGAGACAAGTCATCAAGACCAAATGTATGGGTGCAGGGAATTTTATTTTAAAAACCAAGGACTGTGCGCATTACAAAAGTGTACCTTTCTGATTTTTACATTGTCATGGCATCTCGGTGCAAAAGAGAGAAAGGGAGCTGTGAGTGAGAAAGGAGGAAAAAAGGGTCAGAACGACTAAGTAAAGGAAATAAATGAAAATCAGAGCTGAGAAGCACTCATTGGAAAGAATGAAGAAGTGGCACACAAGAATTCATTTAGCTGCTTTAATGCATTGTCAAGGATAACACACAGCCAATAATCAGTCATGTCTTTTCCATCATATCACAGCCTGATGAGGGTTATTCTTCTCTGTTCTCTTTTATTTATCTTTTTGTCACTTAATTTTCTTTTTCTGTCAAAGTCTTCAAGCTTGAATTATGGCTGTATTTTTTTTTTCAGAGATTTTTGGGCCGTACGACTATGCTTGTAGACCGTGAAAAGTTATGTTTGACTTACAATGTAGTAAAAGCAGCTACATGCTGACATTTTCATGGTTGTTAAAATACAAAAACGGAAATTTTGCTCCCATGCATTCCACTGGTTGCTGCCCAAGTGAATACCAATCTTTGTGGCATTCCCTTGTTCAACAAGTTTTTCTAGTTCTCCATACCTCAGGTGAATGCTGCTATCCTGAAGACAAAGTACAGAGAGTTCCTATCTTAACTTGCCCTCACCCAAGAGAAGAGCATGCTGCAAGCATGCACATGGGTGTCCGTGGGCATTCCTTAAACAAAATGTCCTCGCGGCACTTGGAGATCCTGCCAGTCCATGAGAGACCACTGGGTCATCTACTACCGAGAGGGGAGTAAGTAATCGGATGACAGAGTTGTTTGCAAAATTGAGAGCACCACATGATCCTGGCAGCTACAGCTCAATAGACTATTACAATTGTTATCCTAAGATGGCTTCTGGGGTATTTAATTTCCAGAGACTTCCTCTGAGGTAAATTTAGTTCCCAAAAATATTCTGCTGGTGGCAGTTTGACAGAATAGTGAATAAGTCTGTATTGATGATATGATTTGATCGATATGATTGATTGTGCAGAACCTGCCAGGAACGCAAGTCCAGTGTACATTTGGACTTTGCAATAGTGAATTGTGGAATTATTAATGACTATGTACTAAAACAAAAAACCAAAAACCAACATTCCAGAATATTAGATTAACAGGGACAATAATACATCCAGACCTGACAGGAAAGCAGGACAGGAATGCAAAGCCCAAAGATAATAGTGCACTGAACTCTGATCTAGGGATGATATTTCAATGGGCAAACCTATATATGCTATGACAATAAACACATTATTGCTCTGGATGAAGGTTTGTGAAACGTGAAGTAAAATATCCAGTTCCAGCTGGGGAGAAAAAAAAACCACCCAAAACAAAACAAACCCAAGCAAACAAAACCAACAAAAATTAAATATTTTCTAGTCTAAGTTCAAAGTTTTCTCATGAGAGAAGTAAAAAGAGAAAACTAGTGGTTAATAATAAGGACAGAGAAAATGTTTGATCAAATTGATATTACTTGTGATCTACTCCTGATTTTAAGAGCTACTAGACTTACCCAGGACACAGGTCTTCGCAGAGGTTTTTGTAGGAGGAAACTAAGCAGCAGCATAAGTTACAATAGCTGCAAAAGGCATCTTGGATTAAAAATGTATATCCATTTTCATATGCTTAATTCCATTTGCAAGCATTCACACAAAAGAATTTTCTGAATTACTCTTCAGAGAAGCAGGGAAGATGAGCAATAGTACAAATTCTTTAATTGCTAGTTTTCTTTTTTCTTAAAATTTCAGTCAAACTAAAACACTGTTTTGTCACTTAGGAATTTGAATAAATCGTTCCATATCTGTGAACTCCTCCCAAACACTTTACATCAACTCCTTACTATTCATTTCTTCATGATCTGTAATTAGTCACTTCAGTCAAGAAGAGTGGGTCAGAAAAAGGAGGAAATTGTGGTTTGAAGTTTTCTTAAGTCAAACATGATTAAAAAAAAAAAAAAAAGGACTGTGCAGTTCTTTAATGGGAGGAAAACCCTGTGTGAATTCCATCAGAGACTCTATTTGCACAGAATCGCAGAATGACTGAGGTTGGCAGGGACCTCCGGTCTAGCCCAATGCCCCTGCTCAGCCCCCCGGTTGAATTGCTGTTGCAGCTAAACCAAGTAAAACAAAGCTCTAGGCACGTAAGAGGAGTTTGGACAGAGGAAGCCTGCCAAGCATCAGTCCTGAGGCCTTGCAAACTCATTACAAAGCTTATAGTCTGTTACTAGCAATGGCTATGCTGTGTTACAAGGTCCATGCTGGCTGCTCCCAGTCACCTTGTCCTTCGGATGTTTGGAGGTGGTTTCCAGGAACATTTGCTCCATCATCTTCCAAGGGACAGAGGTGAGGTAGACCTGCCTGTAGTTCCCTGTGTCCTCCTTCTTGCCCTCTTGAAGATGGGAGTGACATTTTTTTTTCCCCCACTCTTCAGGAACCTCTCCTGATCACCATAACCTCTTAAAGATAATTGAGAACGGCCTCACAATGACACGCTCTCTCAGCGGACATGGATGCGTCCCATGAGGCCCTATGGGCTTTAGTATGTCCTTTTATTTGTTTTTCTTTTTTTAAAGTCTTCTGTGACTTGCTCCGGACTTTCTCACAGGTTTCAGGAGCCTGGGATTCCTGAAGGCTGGTCTTATCAGTAAAAACCAAAGCGAAGGCGGCACCGAGAACCTTAGCCTTCTCTGTGTTGTCTGTTAACGCGTACCCCATCCCGTTCAGCAGCAGGCCCACATTTTCCCTGGTCTTCCTTTGGCTGCTGATACACTTGTAAGAAGTCCTTCTTGCTGCCCTCCACATTCCTTGCCAGATTCAACTCCAGATGGGTTTTGGCTTTTCTAGCCCTGTCCCTGCACACTTGGGCAGTATTTCTATATTCCTTGCAGGTCACCTGTCCTTGCTCCTACCTCTTGTGACACCTTTTTATATTTAAGCCTTGTCAGGGGCTCCTTGCTCATCCTTGCAGCAACCTGCTGCTTTTGCTTGATTTCCTACACATCAAGACAGATCATTCTGGAAAGAGAGGTGGTGATACTTGACTATCAGCTAGCTTTCTTGGTCCCTTCTACTCTCTAGGGATGTATTGCACAGGATTTTTCCAAGCAGATACCTTACGAGGCCACAGTTTGCTCTCCTGAAGTCCAGAGGTGGATTCTGCTATTTACCTTGTTCCGTCCCTGCAGGATCCTCCACCATTGCATGGTCACTGCAGCCAAGGCTGCCTCTGACCTTCATGTCCCTGATGAGTTCTTCCTTGGATGAAGTGCGGGGTCCAGCAGAGTGCTTGCCCTCAATGTCTCTGCAATCACCTTCGTTAGGAAGTTCTCATCAATGCACTCCAGTAAGCCACAGATTGCTTGTGCTCTTCTGGGTTGACCTACCACCCCATGGTGGGGCAGAGATTTGTCAGAATGTAAAAATTCAGTGTTTAAGAAGCTTTATTAAGGCTATCTTGGCTCTTGTTTCTGAATAATGCCAGGAGGGGGAGGGGAACCCCAAAATACCCAAACCTATGATTTTTTCTGAAGTCTTAATCAACAGCTCAGGTAATTTTATTTTGCAGTGTGGGCAGCAAATTAAGAAAACAGAAAAGTAATCAGGATAGCAACAGACAGATAAAAAGAGAGAAAGCACTCACCTTACTCTGAATTCTGGATGAGTGAAGTGTAAAATAAATGTTTAAACAGGAAGGAAAAAGCATGCTGCTTTTAGAGAAAGCGAGTCAACTGAGAATTGAACTAACACTGGTTTACATGAAAGAAACCTTGAATGAAATCCCAGCTCAAGTGAATTTAAGAGAAATCCTTGCTGGTTCTCATGATGTGTCTGGCAGCATTTTACTCATCTTTGACAGATACAGATTTTGCTCCTTATCCTGCCAGGCATGACTAGGTAACCATAGGCAAGTTGCCCAAGATCAAGTTTTGAAACACAGCCACTTCATTTGCAAACCTCAGGCTTTGAATTACGATTACAAAGCCCATGCCCATACAGGCTCAGAGCGCACGTGCACCCTTTGGACTTCAAATGGCTCTCTGAAGGCAAGGCACATCTGGAAATGAAGGGAGAGAAGTCACAAGTGAACGAGCACTTTGCACACTTGCCCTTCTTTCTCGATGTGTCAGTTCTCCTGCTCTTCTACAATTTTTTTATAGCCGTAAAACCCTGACGAGGCTATTTACAAAGACACTGCCAAGTTAAACTAAGCTTTGTGCGTTATAAGGAAATTAGCACAGTAAATTCAAAATGCCAACTGCTGTTATACATTCATATAGTAATTTTATTTTACTATGTAAAGCTTTCTACTAACCTTTGCTGTTTCCTTTCAGCATCATCCTGTAGTCCCCAAGGAACCAATTTCACCTAATCACACCTTCCTGTCTGGGCAAAATGTGTTTGGCGTCATAACTAATTGAGTTTAGGAAAAAGCCAAACCAGGCCACAATAATACAGTGACTGGCCTGTTTAATTAGTTAGGTGCTTTTATTTGATTTTATTGGCCCTTGTTGTAGGCAGTTGGTCTTTGATGTGCCCTTTCTTTGGGTTCATTTCCAGTCACAAATTATCTCTTCTCCACGTAATCGGGAAAAGACGGGATAATGTCATTAGGCAAACAACCCCTGGCTGGTGAATCTTTTTCCTGATGGGAGTTTGGCTGAAAGAGACACTTTGGTTTATCAAGCAGTGATTATTCATTAATCTGTTTAGCCCCGGTACGGGCTAACCAGGAGCTGCAGTCTTCCTTCTTAATGAATTATTTGTAAATTGGGCTCCTCCTTGTGGGTAACGCTTGTAGCACACCGCTGGGCAGAGGCCGGCTGATCTGTGCAGGTTGCCTGGGTTTAGGAACAGCAAATCATTAACGATTAATATGCAAAAAGCCTTTCAACCATGTGTCAACACCCCCTTCACACCCGAGGCTCATGTGCGAGCCCAAGAGGCAGCTGACGGTTGGTTGTGTGCTCCGCGGCCGCTTTTGTAAAGACCCAGGCCAAGGCGGTGAGAAGGGAGATGTTTCTCCTAAGGACACCGGCAAGCCTTTAATTTACAGCTGCCATGTTTAGAAAATAAGCAGCAGCCTAAATTTCGGCGGCTGCAAGGCGCAATGGCTAATACGAGCAAGTTTGCCCACCACCCTTCAATTAATTTTGAATTTTACGTTAGCTCCTAACAGCATCAGGCATAGCAACAGCAAGAACCCTGAGAAGGAACACTTCTCAGTGTCCTGAATCAAAATGAAATGCTGGTGCCTACAATCTGCCCACAGTTTTATTTCAAGGTGATTTTTCAATGAACTTTTTTTTTTTTAGTAAAGCTCAAATAATGGGCTGTGTTTTCAACCCTTAAAATACCATATCTGAATGTTATGCTGAAATGGAGGATCCTGTTGAAGTGGAAACTGTCCATTCAAGTCTGAAAAAATTCTATTTTTTACCTTAATAGAATTTTATATATCCTTCTTCTATGCAGTTTATCTTTGATATTTTATCTTCTTATATTTATTTCCAATAATAAAACATCTGTTGTCCACACAATTGTGTGTCCACAGTCAAAACAAAATTAGGTCTGCCTGAAATAAAAATTCAGATTTTCTCATTACAAACCTTTTGAATTGATTTCTCTTAATTTAAAATTGATTATTTGTGAAAGGGAAATACTCTTGAAAAGGAAACTGACACATTCTTTATAGAAATTATGAAAAAAATCTCCCCCTCTTTTACACCAACTGGGTTTTTTACGGTGCCTTTGGGAAGTACTGCTTCTCTCTGTACCTGACATGTAGATTCCCTGGGCAGGAATAGCAGGGGAGGATGGTTCTGGTCCCGGTGGGGGTGTCTGTGTGGCTCCCAGCTTTGGCACATAGCCTGTGTAGCATTCACAGTCAGTTGGCAAAGAGGGTGGAAGAGCAGTTATTCAACATATTTTCTCTTTAGTACTGTTTTCTTTTCCCTTTTAAGATAGGAGGAGGAGAAGGAGAAGCAAAAGCATGTCTCTATCCATCATCTTCATTCTCTCGTAAGCACGTACGCCAGAGATTTGTCACAAAAACTCTGTGAAAGGGATATGCAGGCGACTAGACAAGATCCCTGTATTGGATCTTGTCTAGTCACTGCTCATGCAGTCCTCCTTTGCTTTGCTCATTTGGATTTTCACCCTAAGCAGACGCAAGCAATGGTATTTCTGAGAAGTGTGCGTCCTTCTAAGTACGGCTGTGACCAGACGTGCATCTGTGCTTGCGGATGTGGGCAGCCACAACTGCAAGGTCTGGCCTGAAATCTCCACGCACCGTGGGTTTGTGTGTACCTTTGTCAGCTGCTATGATCTTGCTTAGCAGCTGGAACATGGTCCGGTGACTTCTCCTGTCCCTTTCCCCATCCCGTAGCTTCACCTTACTGAGTGGTGAAGTGATAGCTGAGCCTCAGAGCAACCAGAGGAGTCACCAAGCCAGTGAGTTTAATCTCCCACGGGGATTTAACTGAGTATGTCCTTGGGGCATGGTGATGATGGTCACAGGGCTGGTGTGATTTTCCTAATCGCAGATAGCTAGGCTTGATTTTTCATTGATACTAGAGTTATAATAACAACAACAGAAATATGCTATGAAAATAATAATTAAAAAACCTAGCTGAGTGGTCTGACTGCTACTGGGTGCCGAAAAAAAAACCTACGCAGATCACAGAATCACAGAATGGTAGGGGTTGGAAAGGACCTCTGAAGATCATCTGGTCCAACCCCACTGCCAAGGCAGGATCACCTGGGGCCGGTTGCACAGGAACACGTCCAGCCGGGTTTGGAAGTGGCTGAGAGAAGGAGACTCCACAACCTCTCTGGGCAGCCTGTTCCAGTGCTCCGTCACCCCCACAGTAAAGAAGTTTTTCCTCATGTTGAGGTGGAACTTCCTGTGCTGCAATTTGTGCCCAATGCCCCTCGTTCTGTCACTGGGCACTAGTGAAAAGAGACTGGCTCCATCCTCCTGACAGCCACCCTTCAGATATTTATAGACATTGATCAGGTCATAGGTATGGGAAGGTTTTTCTGTACAAGTCTTTAAGTAAATGAGCCAATCTGTTTGCTCCTTTTAATAAGAGAACATTTAACAGCGGTGAAAGGAAATAAAAGTAAGAATTATAAAGGAAAAGTTTTCTTGTAATTAACCTGTTGATTTTCTTGTCAAGAAGAAATTAATCAGTTATTGTCTTTGTCTCTATGTCTTTGTCACAGAGATAGGGTCCCTTCCAACCCAAACTATTCTATGATTCTATAATGAGAGCATAAACAGTCGAAGTACTTGTAGGATCTTATAAATGCATTTGGAAATTGCAATGACTTCCATACCTTTAAGATAAAAGCTATTTTGAGCACACTAGGGAGTAATTTGCTTTAGTGGTGAGTTGTTTTTTGACTGCATACTAAGGGTTTCTTGTACCTTTCTCTAAAGCATATGGTGTTGGCTGTGGAGATGGCATAAAAGATGGAGAATGATGGAATATGGGAAGAATGGTATAGTAAATATATAAATATGATGTATGGATTTATTGACAATTCCTGGATCAGTCAATAATCCAAAAAACCTTTCCTGCAGAAGCTAATGTCACTGTATTTTATATATATAATATATATAATTGTAATTAATGCAAACTCCTTTTCCTGAAACACTGTCAGAAACACACCTTATAAAACCCAATACGCGTACTGTTCCTCGAAGGAAGAATGAACTAGTCTGACCAGTTCAAAAAGAACTAACAAAATGCAGAATTGGAAAATATGTGAGCTGACAGATCCGATTTAGGAGATAAATATTGATATTTGAATGGATAGGCATGAAATTACGACCACCCTGCCCATCTCTCCCTTTAAAGGATGAGCAGGCACTTTGTGACAAGGCATGCAGTGGTGTTCTTTTCTTTCAGTTTAAGTTTTACCTTCATGATTAGTCCTGTGTTTTATGAGAGCTTGATCTTGACGTTTATGAGACATTAATTCCATAATTGTCCTGGTAATAATGGAACTGATGGTGCTAAATTCAGTCAGAGATGCCCAGGCAAGTAGCACAGCCTGTACCCCAGAGCTCAGCCTGGAAAGAAACACTGCTCCCCCAGGAGAGAGGCCGGCTTTGGAAAGGGAATTTATTGAGACAGCTACAACTGGTCCGAGGCACTTTTAGTGCCTCTGGTAAATCAGATACTGATGGTTATGCTAGTGTTTTGCACTAAAGGGACTTCTGACCTGAGCTATCTAAAAATTACCATGTTGCTAAATACGATCAGTAAAAGTCAGTCTTCCTCTAGGTACCTTATGGGAATCAGGTTCACCTGTAAGGAAGCCAAATAATTTGTTTAATTTTTTACTGATAGTATGCTCTACTGCCTGCGAGAATACCATCAGAGAATGGAGTTCCTGGTGGGGTGGGTGCTCTTCAGCTTTTCTTTGGCAGGTTCCAGCTTGTTCATCCAACAGCAGAGCCTGGCTCTGACAGGTCAGGTGGTGGTCGCCTAGGAGGTTCAATTATTTCAAGATTGAAAAAATCTCAAATCCTCTGAAATATACGTGAGCCCACCAACTTGGAAATAAACCAGCACATCTTGAATTTTCCTAAATCTTAATTTTGCTGGCATTTACATTTCTAAAAAAACCAGCCACTTATCAACAATAACCGTAGTTTTAGCACAGGTACCACGGCTTTTCCTTAGACGTGCACTAGGTGCTAAATGTAGGGCTGGAGAAATACCGTGTCGGAATAATTTTATTCCCGTTACCGGGATCACTGCTGCCCTGTCTGTGTACCTTCTGAACAGAGGCGTAGCCTAAATTCAGCCTCTCACTGGTGCTGAAATGCACATCATCTCGCTCGGAAACAAAACCATGCCTTTGTTTGCGTGGAGCCTGCTGCGCTGCCCGGCAGGTCTTTGGCTCCTGGAAGGAAGGGGCTGAGCTACTGAAGTCACGGGGGAGCTGCCTGGTAGCATTCGAATTCTGCTCTGAATTTTTAAAAAGCGTCTGCGATATTTGAATTTACTCCGTGTGACTGCTTGAAAACAGCATCTGCCCAGCATTTCTGCTTGTTGTTTCTTGTATCTGTCATAAAGTTTGGCCCAGCTACTAGCAGGAGCTATCTGGCAAAGCTTGCCCAGCTCGCAAGCCCGAGCGTGGATGTGCTCTGGCTGGCGCGAGCTGAGTGACTCATGCGTCAAGAACGTCCCTCTGCAGATTCAGCTCAGCTTTATAGCTTGAGATTGCTCGGCCTTTGCTTCTCAGCTAACATCAAAGAGTGTTAAAATAGATGGGGGTTTGTCTCCAGGCGTTTTCTTCGGTTTAAACTGGAATTCTCAAACATTTCCATTTCACAGAGCAGCAAATACGGTATTTTGTGCCCAGAAGTTTTTCCTCGCGTGCCACACCCTGAGCAGCCACGTGCTTCTCAAGTCCCTCCTTCCATCAGTTGGCCTTGGCTCTCTTTACTTAAACAGATGAATGCTCTTAAAAAGATGGACTCTTTGTTATGTTTGCAAACGTCTTTCTGGGGAGGGAATTATTGGAAACCTCATCACTCAATATTGAATGTAAATATTGGCATTTTTGCTTAGGCACATTTTGCTTAGACACAAGGACCAAGGCTTGTGTCTTTACAGGTGAGGGCTTAATTTTTTTGTCATTTTCTACCTCCTAGCAACTTAGGCAGGCAGCAGGTCTCAGAGGGACTGGCAGCTCTGATAGCTCCCGTTAGTTCTTCCATCCTTCTCAGCAGGCGAAAAGTTCAAAACAAATTCTAAATTAACGTTTTATTTCTAGTAGGGAAATCCCAGCAAGTGTATCCGCTAGCAGCTAGGGTGGACGGCTGTCAATCTCCAGAACTGTTTCCTTTCTCTATAGTGAAAACAGTTCCAAAGGACAAAAAGATGTAGTGAAGCAAAATAAAATAAAGAACAAAAAAATAACAGAAGCTATGACAAAAAAGGGTGGGAGAAGGGTGAAAAACATGCCAAAATGAAAACAGCAAGCTTTGGATTAGGAAATTTGTTTCAAATAGGCCATTTTTATACACAAAAAAAAGCACTTGTGTGATGCGCTGATATATTCACATGTCTTTTGGTGTGGCACCAACATAGCCTTAATAATTTTAAGTTAGCACTCATAAAGGGAAGAGTCCTCTCAAGAATTTTTTCTTCTGTTTTTAACTATACATTTAAAAAGGATGTTATACTGCAGTACACACCTGTCCACCTGACCCACTGTCAGCCTTCCGTAGTGCACCACGGCTTGGTTCAAACCCTGGGTATTTTCAGCAGTCTGGCCTGGGTGTTATTTTGACACCTGGATGTTGTTAATTGTCGCTGAAGTGGATGTTCTGCAGATGCTATTAGTGACAATACCTTCACTGTTTAATAAGCAGGAATATTTTCTTATGATTTATTTGAAGGGCCACTTATTTCCGGCGGTTTTAAGGTAGTACTATTAAACTGTTAAAAAACTAATACAAGGATTGGCCTATCCCAGCATGTTGACCTGTTTCTGTGAGTCCCCTGTCTGAAAGCTCCGCGGGGGAGGGCGAAGGGATAGCCCATGTCTGCTGCAATCAATAAAGCCCTCACCATTGGTTTCTGCAGATTTCTCCTGGGACTTACCTGACCTCCTGAAGTCCTGGAAAAAAATGTTCTTTGCTCCCGTGTGAAGAGCTGTTTCATAGCAAGGTGCTAAGAAAATAGGGAACCCAACATTTTCTGGGACATATTGGACTTACTATCCATATCCAAATGGGCACGTGGGCATGTAAACCACAGAATCATAGAACAGCCTGGGTTGGAAGGGACCTTGAATGACCATCTGTCCAACATTTCGTGGGAAAGGGAGCCTAGCTGAGATTATCTAGCACCCTGT
>NW_010563742.1:1621-2434 GCF_000687285.1 Phaethon lepturus | reverse complement strand
CCACTCCTCCCAGTTTTGTATCATCTGCAAAGTTGAGACAGCGGATTCCAGGAAAAGGAAAGAAAATCTGATGGAGAAGTCTTTCTCTTAAGGACTGGGGTCTGTCCCTGTTTCTAACACAAAGCTCTGATGGATTTGGTTAAGTTCTTTCAACTAAACTTTTCACAGCCACCAAATCTTCCTTGTTTTCCAGATACCTGACATGCAGCCATTTGCAAAGGCAATATATGTTTACAGCTGTAGAAAAAGCCACCAAGAATACCTAAAATGGATAACATTCAGTATAAAACATGCTCAAACTTTGGATGGCAAGTTTTTCAAACTAGGTTTCCACAAGTACAGACCCTTTTGTAAACTGAGATTGCCAATAAGTAGCCATGTCACAGTTGTTGTGGAAATAAATTAATTCATAAATATACAAAAACACTTGCTAATTTAACAATGATTGTCACAGAAAAAGTCATAATGAAATTACAAGTTGATCTTCAAAAGCAGGCTGAGAAAGATATGCAGGGCTTGATGAGAAAACAGCATAGCTGCTCATTAATTTAAACCAATCCTATGCGTAGGTGGCGGGGGAGGAGGGAATGGTGTTTGCAAATAAATCTATCAGTTTGTGCAGAAAGTGAATGCGTAGATGACATTTTGATTGTTACTTTTTTAGGACTTTGCAACTTTGATAATACTTTTTAATGTAGGATACAAAGAAACTAAAGGTTGTAACTGGAGTTCCCTGTACCTTCAAAATACAACAAAAGAAAGACTAGTGTTCGTTTTACTGCTTGCAGTTTTGAAAGACCCGAAAGCTGGGTG
>NW_010563742.1:0-1590 GCF_000687285.1 Phaethon lepturus | reverse complement strand
CCGCTCGTATTAAAACAGGCTTATTATGCTGATCCCATAGTGAGCTAGACAGATAGCAGAATATCTACTTACAGTTTAAGTAACTTATTGTGGCCAAGTTTTGAATAACCTTTGATAACTCAATTACAGAACCACTATTTGGCTGAAAGAGAAAAGCTCAGCCCTTTGAGTATTTTCATGTTAAACTACCCATGGAGAATTAGGTGATAAACACCTTCAAACATCTGATCCTGAGTCACAGTCTAATCAAATAGAAGTAGAAATATTAACTTCCGATTTCCTAGACCTGAGTGGGGAGAAGACTGGCTTCCTCCTGCCACCTAAAAGCCTGTGTGTTTCCTAAGAAGTGGGTTTTCCTTGAAGCCTTATCTGAAGCAGCAGTTTCAAGTGCTAGCTGCAGAGTCTTTTACAAAACATGCTTTAAATTCATACGTGCAAGAATTAATTTCCCAGAAAAGGATTTGAATATACTTCAGTTTGTCAGAGAATCTAAAGTGTCCTGTTCTTTTATTATCTGATCAGAGAGAATGAGCTGCTTGCAAATAGTCAAAACCTAAGAAAGCATTTTGCAGGTATTTGACAGATCATTCAAGGAGAGAGTGATTCGGAAAGGACTAATACTAGTCCATGTACTGTTTGCTAACAGAGGTGAACCTCACAAAAATAAATTACCGTATTAATAAAAAATATTGGCCAAAAATTACCTCAAAATTTATAATCATGCAAAGGTTACTTGAGAATTTTTTATTTACTTGTAGAACATTGCTCTTCCTGTCTTTTAGTTATTTGCCCGTTTTCCAGTGTTTTTTTAGAAAAAATAAAGTGAAAGTTTTCCAGATGTAGGATCATTGTTTTCACAGGATTTAACTTTAAGGTGGGTTATTTTTGGGGGTATGGTGGTGTACAAGTGCAGGTAAGAAGCCCATGGAAATGTATGAACTTGTCAATGCTTTTAGGGGAGAGGGAGCAGGTCTGGGCTGAGTGCACTGCAGAATGTTTATCTAACATGAGAATGGAAAGTTGCAGGGAAGAACAGTGAGATCTGAGAGTGATATGTCCATTTCAGCTGTTCATAATCCACCATCTGTACAGAAAAAGGTACAAAGCTCAAAAAATTCACATGACCATACCCGGACCAGATACCAGATACTGGCGCAGATGACAACAGTTATAACATTGTTAGTGGCCTATGAAGCAACCAGCACAACTGTGCTCTTGCTGTGCATCAAAATCCAAGTAAATCTGTGCCAAGACAGACGATCAGCAATCTGCTTACTGAGGCCCTGTGGTGGGCCACCAGTGGTGGCCCCTGCTAGTGGCTCTGGAGCAAACGAATGCATCTTAATCAACCCCACGGTAGGAAACGAGCTGCAAAGATTGCCTGTGACCCAAAGTTAGGTTACTGGAACAACTCCAATCACAGCTAAAAGCCGTAATCCTAGGGTGCAGCTGCAAGGTGCAGTTTATTGAAGGACCCTCCTTAGCTAGTGCTTAGCCCGTCTGTTACAGATCTCCATTTGCGGCCTGGGGTTCCAGCACTACAGCTGATAGCAAACGGCCCGTCAACTCCTCACAGCCTCACCCCTTGAA
>NW_010563741.1:0-964 GCF_000687285.1 Phaethon lepturus | reverse complement strand
GCACGCCCGGCTGCTCCTGCCTCACCCGATATACGGGGCATAGGGCAGTCGGCACATACCCTGCCTGACCCGTTCACTGTAAACAAAGGCTCAAGGAACAAGTGTCTTGAACCCCTGCCGGGGTTTATTTGGTTAATGCCACCAGTTTCCAAAAGGATGCAGGCGGGTCTTTGGAAGTTAAATTCCCAGAGCTGAAAGAAAAATTGCTCTCTCCAACTGAACATAAAACATCGAGGCTACCGTTCGTGGTACCATCAGCACATACCAAACAGCACATTCGTGTGGCTTGGGACAGGCGAAAGGGGAGGGGAGGTTAAGGCTTGACCCAGCAGCATGTCACCTCACGAGCGGCAGCAAGTTCACGTGTTTCAGAGGCTGGGTAGACGAGCCAGTTTATCAGCAGTCCTCTGTAATAACGACTTCCACCCGCAGAAGTACCATTAGCACTAGTACGTAAGAGTATTACAGGAAGGGAAATGAGTCATCTTTGAAGTGAAGGCCATGCTGGGACTCCTCTGGCGGTGGAAAACAGGCCAAATGCTGGAGGTGCCATGGGTAAGCAAAACTACCAGGCATCCTCACAACGCCTTCCTTCCGGGTTAAATTCTGACCCTTATATTTTTTAAAACCACGTACTGTATAGACACGTACAGTAACAAGAGGCGAAACACCCTCCTGAAAATGTACAGGGGACTTCTGCATACGTTCAGACCAAGCGCTGACCTCTGGAGCACCAACCTTTGCCTTTACCTCACCCGGGTGCTGTGCACGTGGTTTTACACGCAGCGGCCCGGATTATTTAGCGGCAGTGGCAGTTATGGGTGCAGTAAACCCTCCCCCATCGGCCAAGCTGGCAGGCTTCCCTGAGAAGGCGAAGGACGACAAGCGCACCATCGCTAAGGCCACCCCGCGGAGGTGCCGCTCGCAAGCGGCCGGAGGAGCGCAGGGCTGCCCGGGCTGCGCG
>NW_010563740.1:0-1842 GCF_000687285.1 Phaethon lepturus | reverse complement strand
CTGCCATTTCTCAGCTCTCCCCACGTGCAAAACAGGTGCAGGGCAGGCACAAGAGCGCTTGTCAGGCATCACTGGCCAAAAAGCACAACGGAGCAAGTTTTGGAAGGCAAAATATGCTTGTCATCGCTATGCATCACATTTTTGAAAATACCAAGCACCACCGCTTCTTCTTCTTCTTTTGTGTATGGTCAGTCCTGATGCTTGTTTTTCATGTTTTTGCTCTTCAGGAGACAAGGACTGCTTGGCCTGTATTCCTGGTGCTACTTCCTGTAGCTCTGTGGCTTGCCTTTGCCCGACTGCAAGGTATGTTTTTTCAAGCTAAACCGAAGAATGCATCAGCTGGCACTGAAAAAGAGTCAGAAAAATAAAATTAAAATAAATTAAATAAAATTACTTAAAAGACATTAAAAGTAATTAAAAGAAATTAATTTAAAATAACATAAAGTGACATAAAATAAAAATAATAATTAAAATAAATTCCTGTTTCCACTTCTATCCTTGTGTTATGCGTCCCTGAAAGTGTTTATGGAGCTAAAACATCCCTGACATTTCAGGCAAATAGTCTTATTGTTATTTGACATATCATGAGCGCAGGGAGTAGCATAGACTACTTATGCTATGTTATGCCTAGACTTATGAATACATCTTTTGGAGAAGGGAGGAAGCCTACATATCTTCAATGATGTCCTTCTGTAATCTTAGATTCAAAAGACCTGACTTCACTATTACATAAATCTGATGACATCAAAGCATGAAGGGTGAAGCCCCTCATTTGGTGAAGACGAAGGTTGTTGCAGGTAATGTTGAGATGGGTAAGGAGGTGGCGGGCGAGGTGGCCGTCCAACACTGAAAGGCAACTGCCTCTTTTTAATAAAGATTCCCTGCGCACCTGTAAAGAAAGCTGCAAAGAAGGACTGAAGATTGTGCTTTTTATATGCCCACCTGAAACCACCTGAGAATGTTGGTGTGATGAAATTACTTAAGAGGTTATTCAGATACAAAGGAACTTCTGTTTGGTTTTTTTTTAATTAATGAAAGAAACTATGGAAAACAATCTTCTAGCACACACTTGGTCATTAGCCAGTTTGCAAAACTGTTGCGATGAGTGCAGAAAGCTGCCAGGCTATTCCTGTTTAGTTAAGGAATCTCAACATTTTGATGCAGGCTCATTGTGACGAGACAGACCATTGCATGTCTCCAAATGTAGATCTGCGAGACCAGCAGGTGAGAGGTGAATTCCTCTGTCACGAGAACACCCTGTCCAGAGGGCTTTTAGGCAAAAGACAGTCTGTCAGGAGCAAGGACTTCAGATTATATAGAATTTATAAGCTAAAACCTGTGTTTGGAGTTGTGCTTGAAAACAAACTGCTCGCCAGTGCATTTTTAAGACCATGCTTTCCTCTTTGCAAAGGGCCCCACAAGGCAAATGAATGCTGAACTGACACATCTGAAACAATTAGCTCTAGCTGTACTAATTGCATACCTGTACCGTGCTGTATCTAGCATCAATTCAGACTGGAAGTAACAATTTCCTAGATAATTGGCACTGACTACCACACCAAAGAAAAAAAAAAAAAGTCATGTCTTTCAGCCAGTGCAGATGGAAATATTTTTTGGAAGTGCAGGTGTTACTTGGCTTTTTTCTTTCTTTAACAATTTCTTGGCTTTGCTTTTCAAACTCTGGCCATTGATGGCCAGATCTTGGGCTTATATCTCATCCCAAATGTTTTCCTGTGAACTGCTGTTGCACAGCAGGGCACTTCGGTGTGACTGTTCTCGGTACAAAGCGTGTGCTGTTTGCAGCAGTCGAGTGCAACGGTTCTGCTTACACCCTCGGGTTCA
>NW_010563739.1:0-808 GCF_000687285.1 Phaethon lepturus | reverse complement strand
TCCTGGGAGCCGCGGGCACCCGTGCACGGGGCGGGTGCAGCACCACATCACCAAATCTCTTGATTTTCCTTCTGAGTCTTAGCTGTATTTGGCAACTTCTGATGGAAAAATTGGCCCCCAGCGAGGTCAGGGGTGAGAGAATGGGTCTGGCGGCTGTAGGAGGCAGCAAGAAGCCCCCCGCTTAATGCACTGCCATGGCTAAAAGCCCCGGCTGACGTTAGGCCGAGCTAGGGAAGCGGGAGAGACGAGTGCCAATACCGTAACACCATCAGCTCCGTTAATGCTTATGCTCTGCCTTTGAACGCCAAAGTCACCACGAGGGGCTGCGAGGCATTGCAGGCGCCAAGAGACAGTGGCGGGGATGAGGACGGCTGGGTGGGAAACTGCTTTTCCACTGCTGACCCCGCACCGGGGCTTTCCCACATCCTCCCCGGTCACCCAGCGGCTGGGGATCAGAGGGTGCCTGTGGTAGCCGGGGCACCCGTGGGTGCTGGGGCGCGCTGCGGCAGGAGGGGGACCCAGGGATGGGGATGCTCTCGGGCGAACGCTGCACGGGGAAATCTCTCCTCATCTTCCCGCAGCAGCCAGCCTGGGACGTCCCTGTCCCCTCCACCAGCACCGCGTCGCTGGAGGACATCACGGGTCACCGAGCAGCAGAGAGACCTGTCTCACCCTTCGCGCCCTTCCCAGAAACAAGGGGTCGCGGGGGAGGCGGCCAGGGGGGCCGTAAACTCTGCATTACCACTAATTAAGCACTTGGCTGTCACCGAGGCTTCCCAACACGCCTCTTTCTCTGACACTTTTACTG
>NW_010563738.1:0-13826 GCF_000687285.1 Phaethon lepturus | reverse complement strand
GGGGGCGGGGGAGCGGGGTCCCGGCGGAGCGCGCTGCAGGCGCGGGCCGGCCTGCTCTAACCGGCACATCCTCGGTTTCGGATGGGGACGGTTAGTTAATGCTCGAGTCTTACCCGTTCCCGTGGACGCGTTTAATTTCGCTCGTGCTGGGAGTTCTGTGATCCCCGCCGTGGGCTTAGTTTCCAACTTGCCATTGTGTAAGAAAACGGTAATTTGAGATCGAATCTCTTATTTTGATTTGCGATGAAATTACAAATTTCCCGAACTCGCCATGGCGTTCCCTGCTCTTTTCGCTGTTCCCGCTCTACTTCCTGGAATTGTTGGATTTGCAGACCAGAAGTCCAGGCAGCGCAGGAGTTCTGGCCGACTTGTCCAGAGCTGTGCACTGAAACTAGCGTCTGGCTGGCTGCGGGTCATAACAGCCCAGAGCTGCCTGCTGTCTGAGCATTCCCCTCCCGCCAAGAGAGTAGAGGGTAAGATGTGTTTTGGGGGTCGCATTGGCAGCTGACGCTTTGAGGATTAGCGATTAGTGACAATTCCTTTCACGCAGCCTTCTAGCAGGTTTAGGCCTGAATTATGTAAATCTTCCAGTTTTGATGGTTTTTCTTTTGTGAGTGTGTAAATCAGTCAAGGGAGAAGTCACATTTTGGTTCAGGAATTTCCAGTGCTACATAGATTAATAATTTTTACCCATATTTGTATTGAGCTAAAACACAATTTTTTTTTTTTTTTTCCCCCTGCTAGGAAACTAGCTGAAATGTAGTTACCAAGAGGCTTTGCATGTTTACCCAGTTGGTGTTATTAGAGTAGGAGAGTTTTATTTTTA
Organism: Phaethon lepturus; assembly: GCF_000687285.1. Classification (NCBI taxonomy): domain Eukaryota; kingdom Metazoa; phylum Chordata; class Aves; order Phaethontiformes; family Phaethontidae; genus Phaethon; species Phaethon lepturus. The sequence goes on along the minus strand of NW_010563738.1, from coordinate 13,000 downwards.
TTTCCTTTCCCTATTCCAGATATTGCCAGGAAACATTTTTTTGGTTCTTGCTTTTGGCTTGCAACTGCAAGTAAGAGCTGGACAAAAAACTTCAGTAGTAAAGTAGGTCTTAATTTACAGAGAGTGGCTTCCAGGGAATAACACATTTTGGGATTTCAATTATAGACATAGACTAATAATTTAATTATTGATTACTGCAACTGATAACATAGTACACAAAACCCACCCAGATGTGATCCATTTCTTTTTACAGTTACATCATAAGCTTTTTTGTTGTTTACTATTTCTGTGCTGATGACACTCTTTTTTTTAATATACAATAATATTAATTTATAAGAATTGCTTTCTGTCCTAGATGTCAGTTCTGTAGAGGTATGTGCAGACACTTAACTCTTTATACAAAGTCATCCATCCCGTTGAAGTCGGTGGGACTACTAGAGAACGTAAAGTGGTGTATGTGGTGTCTTTTTTTTTCATTTCATGAAATCCTTGCAATATGTATATCCATAGGGATACTTTTCAGATGTCTGCAGAAAGAAGTATGACATAACGGTACTGAAATTAGTACATTTCTTATTTTTTGTAATTAATTTATTAATGCAAGGATAAAAATGTGTCTTTTTAGTTGAGTCTCTATGAAAATGGTTATGGTTTAACAATCTAAGAAAATAACCATTTTACTCAGTTTCTTAAAGTAATTATTTATCAAAATGTTTTGGCTTTTTTAATAATTTAAGAGTCATTTACTTACATATCAAAATTGAAGTTTTAGGCTCCATTTCGTTTGGTGCATTGTATTTGCAGGTTAGAGGAGTAGTTGTACTTGCAAAACAAATGTGTCTCATAGACTTTGTAGGGTATGTTTCAGTGGCAATTCCCAGATGTGCCTTTGCTGGCTTCTGGCTGACCTCCAGGGAAGACACAGTGCCATTTTATTTTCTGTGCTTTATGAAGAGCTGTGGCCTAGCAGTCGAAGGCTTTAACATTTACAGTAAGATATGGTTTTTCCCTTCAGAATGTGTGGTGTTTGTCCTTTGGTCGTAGTGTCCAAGTACTGACTCTGAACGTCTAGCCAGTTACTTTGTTTTATAGTGTAAAATCAAGCTTATTTCACTCAGCCATTATCTGTTTGATTCACTCTTTGAAAACCATTACTGGAGGTGGTACAGGTCCAGGAGCACCCATTGCCTGTGTTGGTGTGGTGGTAGCTGCTTTTATGATACTGTCAGCTTCTAAACAAGTTTGAGAGTCTCTGATGTGGAATGTGTTGCAAAAGCATCATCTATTCCTTTGTCACTTTGAGATTAGGATAGCAAGATATGTGCTTGAGAGTTCCAGAAATCTAAATGGGAAAGAAGGACAAAATTAAGAAAGAGAAAATAGAGGTTGCCCAAGACTGCATTGATGTCAGGATGTCAGTGTAGGATATGATTCTGAAATGGCAGATACTGGTTATGTTCAATTATTATCCTGATGTAATGAAATATTAGCTGCTCAGTGACTCTGCCATTTTCTTGTTTTATGTTTTGAGAATAGTGACTATATTGCATGTCCACTGCACTTACATATAATACTGTACAAATTTGGTACCGTGTAGCAGAAGAGGTTATCCACTTGGACCAAACTAAGTCTCCCTTTTTCATTCTAAAAAACATTTTAACAACATTTAAACGATCTTAAAAAATTCTAAAAATCTTAAATTTCTCAGGTTTTTGAGTAAGTTATGTGTTAATTAAATGTTGAAGAACAGTGATTACTTGCTTGTGAATGGATAGCTTTCCTTCATAGGTTAGAGGGTATGACGTGTGGCAATGTCAAATCTTGTAAGTGTGGTGAATTCCAGTTAGATGCAGCATTTTGCAGGAGGGTGAAACTTGTCATCTTTAACTTGCCCTGTATTGTTGTTCAGCTGGTGACCGGGAGCAGGAGGCATAAGTGCATTCCTCTGTTGATGGAAACATAAAAGGAGGTGTACTTCTCATTTCATCTCTAGCAGTAGAAAATTAAATGTCAGCTCCTGTTCATCTGAGTTTAAGTTTATAATGGAATAGCATTCCTTGCAAGTACTCTGGAGAAAACCATTTTCCATTTACTTTTGTGTCTGCAAGTGATGTCTACTTAAATAGTGAATAATATTAATACGTACTATTCCAGTAAATGTAAAGAGTAAATAGATTAGCTAGAAAAAGAATTTGTAGGTGTTTGCAAGCATTTGTTTTCTAGAGAGTTTGCTAGAGAAAGGAAGAATAAAAAAAATAAGTTGGGCTGGAAACCTCCCTGCCTTTGGATTTTAACAGGCGAGAATATCTTACACTAGTTTCTCATAAACACTTTACCCTAAAGCTATAAGTTTTTGCAAGTGCAGGGCTTTTATTTATGTTATAGCCATTACAGCTGTAAAAAACCTTCAGCATTTGGAAAGCCACAGATTGCCTCCTCCTGGGCTTTATTGGCAGCTTTTGTGCTTTTGTTGCTCTTTGTTTTACTAAATGGCATCAGTATCAATTAAAAAAAATAGTTTGCTTATTATACAGCGTATTTTAAATATTTGTGAAATAACACAATCATGCCAGTTTTACCTAGAGGTAGTTAAATTTGAAGAGCTGGATTTGTGGGCACTTGCACTGCTGACAGGAAGGAAGATTTGGGAGATAGGTTGTCTTTCTCTGTTTTTGTTGGAAGCTGCAAGAAAATTTGAACATCAGAATCTGCTTTGACTTTCTGATAGGAATTTTTCATAAACCTCACTTGTATGGTCCTCTGAAGATTTTACACCCCCCCCTCCCCCCCCGCCCCGCTTCTTTTGAGGGTTGAATAAACTTGGCTAGACTCCTAGACTCTGTAACGGAGCTTTGAGTGACCTGACCTCCAAGACTGTGGTTTGAAAGGGCCATATTTTACTGGAATGCCGTTTCAAGAGCCTGCATTGCTACTTCACTTCTGCTGGCACAATTCTTTGAGGCACATGTTCAGTGAAAGTGATCCAGCCAGAAAATAATCGGGGCTGGGGGAGGATAAGTTTCATGTAGAGTAGTAGAGGCAGTGAATTGGGAGTAAGAGGGCGTGTGTAGATTGTTTATGCTGGCAGTGATTGAAAGATGGACTCATTACATTTTTTATGTCAGTGTTTTGAACATGAAGAAGCAATCTTCCCATCTCAAGACATAATCAAGTGCAGGACAGAGCTTTGGCTATGTTTCTTTCAACAGTTAGTTCAGTTGAGCTACTTAACATGATGAGAAGATGAAAAAAAAATCCTGTTGCAGGTTTCAACACAGGTGGGCAACATCTTCTGAAATGCTCCTCTCTATGGATGTTAGAAAGACACTGATTCTGCAGAGTCAACTCAGCTGCTGTAACTCCTAGGAAAAAAAATTGCCTCTTTTGTCAAGGCTGTGCAGGTGGATGCAAAGTGCAGTGCTGTGAGAATTAGTTTTTTTAATAACTGCTATTTAGAAAACTGGCAGATAGCAATGTGTATTTTTTTCAAGAATCATTTAATCTTGTGTTTTGTGGGTACAGTTGCTTGGATGGTCAGAAGCAGTACCAAAGGTATGAACCAAATTTATAGATGGGAAGGGAAGACCTTGAAAATAAGAGTTGTTTAAGGAGGAGGATAATGTGTCTCTGCAAGGCTGCTAGTTGCTGTGGGATAAAGTTGGTCTAAAAGCTAAAACTGCTTTTAGAAGTTTTCAGAGTCCACCTTAGTAGAAATTCTGTTGCTCAGCTAACGTTTGGGGTGGGTTGCTCCTCAGTGCCACGGTCCCTGTTGGTGGGTTGGGGAGCGCCGCTGTACTTCTAGCTCAGCGACTTGCACTTTTTTCATCATTGGCCTGCCTTCCCGGTGTTAGCCCGCAGAATCTCTGCGTGCTACCACGCATTGAAATCCTTTCCAAGCAGTATCATCTGTTGCTGGAAAAACAGATTTAGTGTTTGCTACTTTTTTTAATGTTCTTTCTCATGATATTATGTCTTAAGTGTCATGGTACTGAGTGTTGGTACTGTTTGTTACTGTGTGATGCCTTGTTTACTGTCCTCCCGGTAAGAAGCTTCAGCACCCACCCCTGTTGGAAGGTGTTGCTTTACAGAACTCCTGTAAATGAAATGGATGTGGAGAATTGAGAAATGGTCACTTCATTTTGCTGTTGCCAAACAACCTCCTTTCCCCAAGCAGTACTAGGTCTTGACTCTGTCAGTACACAAAGGCAGATGGCATTGTATCAGCCCATCTTTGAGATTTATCTTTTTAACTGCAGGTCTAATTTTTTTTTTTTAAGGGTGGAGTTGTAACTAATGTATTGGTTGCTGCAGGGTGGCAGCTGGCAGCAGGAAGAATGCAGTTTTCAAGCTCTGAAATTCTTTTGCACTGTGTCTTTCTTTTATCTGTATGATGTTGTGCTATACATTCATAAACTCTCTGGGGGAGGACGGGTTTCCTTAAGCTGCTAATTTAAGTGCCATAGGCAGTTTTGAATCACAAAAAAATCCAGCACCAAATACAGAGGAAAAGTTTGCAGGAAGCAGTATTAGTAAAAGATGCTTTTGATATTTGCTTCCACACGTATCATAATGAACTACTACTGGTACAAGTTAACTAAACTTTTTATTAACTTCTCAGCAAAGGTATGCCTTGTAAGTAATGTGTAGCGTTGCAGGTAAGTGGATTTGGGAGGTATTTGAGAGTAAGACATAATTACATTTTTTGTTTGTGTTTTCCCCTCTTTTTGTGGAAGGTAAAACCAGTTCTGGTTCTTGTAAGTGCTGCCTACCATTTTTTAAAATTGCTTTGACTGTAAAATATACTTATCCAAAGATAAATGTCTTTATCTTAGTTGATGAAAAAGCATGATGCAAAATGAAAACAAGTTTCAGTAAGTTATCTTCTAGGTGCTTGTCTGTTTTGGAAGACTGGAAATGAACACCGTTTATTCCTATTTCTGGTAGAAACTATAAATTCCTGGTAATAAGGAGAAGTACTGATGTTTTTTACTAATGAACAGATTTGAGCTAATGTAAATGTTTAATTTTGATTTAAATTTCAATTTAGATATGAATTTTGTGTCAGGCAGTTATGTCTTGATAGTAGATGTTATGTCAATGAAGTTTTCTGGAATTTGGATGTTACATAATTTAAAAATGTGCTCAGTCCTGGTTGTTGGAATGTTCTCCACCATGTAAATTCATTTAAAAACCTGATTTTAAAAATCCTGTGCAGATTTTCTGTATATGCTGGTTTACGTGTTAAAGTTTGGTTACAGTATAAAGTAATAATGTTAATTAGTACATACTCACAAATTGGACTTAAATTAGTGTTCTTGAGGTGGCCAGCTTTCATCTATGCACAGCATATTAAGAGCAGTTTTGGAAATGATTTTACAGTAAGGCAAATATAATCAAGTACTTGATGTAATCTTTAAGAGCCTTTAATTTTAATTAATTTAGGCATTGAAGTTGAAATGAAAATCACATTTGAAGAACTGAATTAAAAAAACCCAAAGGTAGTTTGTCTGTTTCTTTTTCTGTGCTTCACCTCCTCTTCATTCTCTCTTCAGGTCAGAGTGCCAGATGCAGTACACACCACTGGATCTGCTGATACACATGTAAGTCCAAAATATTTAAAAACAAACAAAAAAACCAACCCCCAAACAAAACAATCCAACCAAACCCATAAACTCAAAATAGGCCTGTTCTCTGAAGAGGACTGCTTGCTGCAGGCAGACTCTGGTCTGCTGGATATCTAATCTGTAGGTGTTTGTAAATGAACCATTGATTTTCAGGTTTAAAAATATTCCTTAAAACTTTCAAACAGCTACTAGTGTAGGAAGCTCTGCTGCATGGTATTGCATTCATAATAGCTACTTGAAGAAGAAGAAGCTGTAAGGACTCTGTATGTTTATCTCTTACACTGAGGAATAGTTCAAAATATGGGGTGATTAATCAAAGAGTCACTGTGTATTAAAGTGTCTTTTTGTACAGTTGGCTTCTCAAAAGTGAGATAGTGTGGCCCTAATTTAATCCTTTATTTTTCTTTCTAATAAAATATACCTAAGGCAAAAGGTAAGAATAGTTACCTAGTCTTTCTCTCCTACCCCCAAGCGACCTTTGCCTGGTCATGTGGTTGGTACGTTGTTTGAAGGCCTACGTATTTCTGAGCTGAAATGAAAACAGGCAGCAAGAGCCAAACAGAGCATTAATACCAGACAGTTCATTCTATGGTTGAATTTTCTTCAAGATTTAAATTTTTGTATATGAAAAAAATAAATTACCAGTTGTTAAATTGCTTGTAAGATAACATTATTCAAGTTGTGATAACAGAAACTTTTCATAAAGAAGTAGGTCCTTTTATTGATTTGCTTGCCACAATTTGCAAAATTACTCTTAAATCTCTTTTTGAATATTTTCTGTTGTCCATGGAACTGGGACTTCAGTACTTTGCGCCTTATAGTCAGTGCAATGTTATGTTTAGTGGTGGTTTGCTTTCATACAGTGATTTGATTACTGAGTTAGAAGTTTTCTCTTTGCTTCCATCATTTGTTACCCTTTTCACTGTATTATTTTCCATTTTTTTGAAGGAGGAAGGCCTTCAAGTTTTGTATAGCTCTGTTAGGAATTCTGTGAAGCTGCATGTGGTTAATAATAATGTTATAATTGCCTACTGGAGTGTAACTAGCAGGCATAAATTAGTTCAATCCTATTACCTTCAAATTGCGCCAGCCACTTTGAAGGCATTGGGTTTTGTTTTTTTTTTTTCCTGAGACCCTTTCTAAACTGAGGAGACCTTCGTGCTAGAACTCTTGTTATCTTACAGCTGCTTCCCTTATGTCACTAGAAGATACATTCATGTGGCTGATTGGCAGGTATCCTGTAGCATTACTGTGAGAGATTATTTTCTGATGACAGGGTGAGCTTTGGGTAGGAGGGTGGTATTTGTTTTGCCTGCATCGCTGTGCCCACGTTTTGCCAAGGTTGTATATTATCTGTGATACTGAAAATACTAGCTGTTGTTCAGACAACAGGAAAACTGGATTTTTATTAACTCTAAAAACACAGATGCATGAAAAGCTCCTGATAAACCGATGACAGTGGCTCATGTTGACAAACATAGCGTCATAAACCACATAACTCCACAGAAAATGCTGCACTAATTTGTAACTGATAGTTTTCCTTTTAATGATGAAGTAGGGAACATTTTTCAAAGAAATAGGAACTGTTTTGGTCATATGCTTGAAACAAATCTAAGGGTGTTTGTGATAATAAACAAGGATTATAAACTGAAAGTATTAGAAACAGTTGTTTTTCATAGTGCTTTTTCTTATGTAAAAGATTATGAATAGGAAACTGATACTAAAAATAAAACCCTTTACAAAGAAGATTATTCCTAAAGGAAAGTCTTTTTGCAGTTGGCCTCCCAAATTTTTTAATAATACAACAGTTAAGTCGGTCACCTTATTTGTCTCGATGTTTTATTAAATTGAACTGATTTTTTTAAAGAACTGTCATTGCAAAAGTGGTAGTTTTAAGCATCACTGTGCACTGTGTAAGAGCTTCCAAAATATTTTGAAGATAAAGGCTAATAGCTTATATTTTAGCCTTTTGGCGCTTTTTTTTCTTTGTGCTTGTGCTGATTCTTTATGAATTACTGTGTTAAGATAGGAGTTTTCAAGAAGTTCCTTACCTTTTTTTCTCTCCTTTCCTTCCCTGTGCCCATGTCTTTTGAATGTGATCTTCATCCTGTTGTCTGTCCCTTCTCAATGCTTTACCATCCATTAACTACCTAAATAGAATTCTAAGAATTCTAATTCCATACTCTCAAAAAGTGACTGTTATGTGAAGTCCTTCCTTCATCAGGGTTTCAAGAAGGGAGGAATGGGGGTTAAACTGCTTAAAATTGAAAGAATCTAGGAGCTAAATGTGAGGTATTTTGTTTCATTTATACCTCAAGAAGCATTTTCTTCTTCAAGCAAAAATAGTACATGTAACCTTGAAGTAAAACTGAAATTTAGCATCCGTTTTGTTCTTTGGTTACACCTGTTCAACCTTGTGCAGACATTTTTCTGGCCAAAATAGTAAGAAAAGCTTTTAGAACTTCTTTTTTTTCTTCTGGAAATTGCAATGATCAAAAAGGAACTGTAGTGCAAAGCATATATTTCCAAAGGTTTAGAAACTGTATGTTGTGTCGTGATAAGATCTCCAGGCTCTTTCCTTCCACACTATCCACATTTGCCAATGCTCCTATTTTCAGCCAGGTCGAGCTTTTTTTGGTACTTTTTTTTTTTTCCGCAAGTACCTTTCAGATTTCAGCTGCATTTGAATGGTGTATTAAAAGCTTTCTCATTAAACCAAGGATTATTTGTTTTTAACAAACATAAACATTGTTTGGTTGTATTAGATAATGGCAAGTTCGGACAGAAGTACAGGCAGCCTTTTTTTTTGTTTTGTTCAGGTTAACTCACTTCAGGTATAAAGTTTCTGATCTAGACCAAGGTAAAGAGTAACAATATTTTCGCTGTTTTTCTAACAGTTTCATGTTTGTTTTCTTACTCCTTTTGCAGCCTTTAATGGAAAGCAAACTTAAAGCATTCAGTATTGGCAAAATGAGTGCTGCCAAACGGACTCTGAGCAAGAAGGAGCAAGAAGAATTGAAAAAGAAGGTAATGGTATACAAAGGAAATTTCATTTTGTATGCAAAGCTGAAATAAGTTTGCTTTTCGATTACAACCAGCTTTGTCACCAAATTCCTTTATTTTTATTTTGACAATTGTAGAATTGCATCTTTTTAAGAAAGTGAATTGTATTTTACATGTTCAATTTGTTCTTGGCATACATGGCATTAAGATAGAGAGAAGCTTGCTTCTCTCTTCCTCTGTGTGAGAAATCAAGTTCTCTGGCTTACTGAAATACTGGATTATGACAATCCATTGATTGTTATATTGCTCAAAATGAAGACAGCCATCACCTCAGGTTATTTTCTGTTCTTCGTTTGCTCTGTATCATTGGATTTCAGTAATTAGAGTACCTGTTGTCTCTGAAATTGTTTCAATATGCATCCTTGTTATTCTGTAAAACATATTTTTGTCTAATGGCTTCTTTTTGAATTAATATTCAAATTTGATACTGAATTTTAGGATACTCGGGAGCATCCAAGTTTTAGGAAATATGTAGCTTATAATTGGTAAAGTGGAAGTTTTAAAAATGTTCACACAGTCCTTACTATATTTCAGTGGGATATCTCCTGCTAGGTTGTTGGAAATACTAGCCTAAAGAAATTCAGTAGTGCTAAATTTAGTGTCTCACTCAAGTCATTGATTTAACTTCTCTAGGAAATGTATAAAGGTGATCCTGTTGTTAATCTCCTTCACTCACATGGGTTGATTGTAATTGGTAAAATGGAATATGTACTGTTCTCTGCTTAGGTCAACAAAGCTCCAGTCTCATAATGCTGGTCTTTCATATGATTTTTTTCTATTTGGCATCTTTTGAATGTTAAATTGCCTTGTAAACTCTTGTAAATGAACATTCATATTTGAGCATACAGGCCTTACTTGCTTTATGTATTATGTGCTGTTGTTCTTCCCACACTTCTCAGGAATTTGAATTCTTCTGTCTAAAATTGAAACTAGTTTGATGCAATTTGTAGCATGAGCTCTAGCAAATAAAAAGGAATGTTGCATAGCTAATTTAAGAATAGCTGCCTAGTGAAGGTTGTTCTGTGGTGATAGTAAATAGATTAACATTTGCTATGTAGGAGGATGAGAAGGCTGCTGCAGAAATTTATGAAGAATTCCTTGCTGCCTTTGAAGGAAGTGATGGTAATAAAGTGAAAACATTTGTAAGAGGAGGAATCGTTAATGCATCTAAAGGTATAAGTAACCTTTATTTGGGGGTGGGAGTGGTGAATCATTTGGTTTTGAGTAAAGATGAGGATTGGCTTTGAATTGCATTTTAAAATTATAATGTATTAGAAGCAGCAAAGGAAACTTGATGCTGAAATCTACTTTATGCTTTGTCTCGCTAGATAGTGGTGTGATTTGTCATTTAAAATTCAGAGGAGAAATGCTTTGTTTTAAAATACCTAATCTTTGGTCTTTTTCTTTATATTAAAAGAAGTTAAATTACAGAACTTTTGTATTATCACTTCTTAAAAGTGAAATAATATATTAAGTTGAATGAACAAGACTAAAGCACAACAGCATTTTTTCTAATGAACAGTATTGTGTGGCATTAATTAATTTGTTTTTAATTTGCCTTTAATTTCAGAGGAGCATGAAACAGATGAAAAACGGGGTAAAATCTATAAGCCATCATCGCGATTTTCAGATCAAAAAAATCAACCAAGCCAGCCATCTAATGAGAAGCCTCCATCCCTCTTAATGATAGAAACCAAAAAGCCTGTAAGTTTCTTACCTGAATATTAACCTCATACTTAGGAAAGATTTTTGAAGTGCTTAGAAAAAAGGACTGTGTGATCTTGCAGAGTAGGTTTGTCTGCATTTATCACATATTAAAAGAAGGTGGAAATTTTGATTTGCTTAATTCCATAGCAAATAATAAGATGATGAAATGCAGAGGTTCAGTAACCCTGTATCCAGCATGATATCCCTAGTACTGCACTTTGATTCGGCTGCTGTATGTTTTTACTATGTTATTGCTAGTTGAGACCGACTTCTCATAAATACAGATTTAGTGGCTGCTGCAAAGTAATAGTATCTCCAATCCCGAGAATTTGTGAAGTTTTGGAATCAGTTCTTGCTTCCATCTGTGTTTAGGTTTTTATAACTTAAAAAAAAAAAAAAAATTGAACTTTGATCCAAGTTTTTTTGGTGAGTTTTTTAATTTTTCTTTTTTGTAGTGATGTTTGAGAAGTCCCTTTATGTAACTCTTTAAGTTGTACCAAATAAGTTGTAGAACTTGCACATTTTTGAAGCTGACCAGCTTGTTTTATTTAATTTATTTTTGACTTCTACATGGTTTGATGCTTTTTAATTCTTAAACTTGAGATTTCATCATAAAGTAATGGAAATATTGTGAACAAACTTAGTCTTCAAGTCAAGTGATAGTTACATATGTTTGCTGTTACTACTGTATATGTGTAATGTGTAATTAATGTCTTGGATGTCTTTAAAAAATCTTAATAGAGCTCACTGCAATTTTTAAGCTTAAGTGAAACATATATGATGCTGCCTCTTAGGGTGGGAGATGAGATGTAATGTGATAATTGTGGATGATGCCATCCTAGCCTCCCTCTAGCTTTAAACAAAACTCACATTTAGACTAGTGGGGTAAATACTTGATGGCAGTTTTGATTTTCATTGTATATAAAGCTCTACAGTTACAGAAATGAATTGTAGCATTTTTTATTATACTGAGCTCTGTGTTATATGCAAGTATTTGTACTGTAAGAATGTTACTGCTTTTCAAATTTGTCATAAATACTTATCAAGTAATGCAATGAGTTTACTCACTTGCCCTGTCCAATGGTGATTGAAGATAATGAGGTAAAAATGATTTTATTTATTTGGCAGACCCTCCCCAAAAACAAAAACAAACAAACAACTTTGCCTGGGGTGAGTAGGAAGTCCAGTTTTTCCAAAGCTGTAGTGTGTAACACAATATTTTGTATGTCTGCCTATTGGAAACGTTTTCATTTAAATTTGGTTATATAAAAGCAATGTTTTGAAGATAAGAGTTCACATGAGTTAGTTAAGGTGCATATATTACAGTAAAAAAAAAAAGTACTATTACAATATCAATATTCTTTGTCACTTAAGAGTGTTTCTTCTGAGGATCTTCAACTATTTAGAGTAACTGTTTCTTCAGACTTGTATTTATATCCGAAAAGAAGCAAGAGAAGGAAACTCTTTTCACATAGAATGTTTGTCTGTGAATAAAATAATTAAATATATGTAAATTATTTTACATCTATAAGTACACACATATATCTATTTAATTACAGCATGATGTTTTGCTAGGGGTGTAGTCAGCTTCTAAGTGGAACAAACTGACAAAATACATCACAGATTTTAGATTTGTATGTTGTAGAGAGTGTTTGATCACACATGCTGCATTGTAATAATGAGAAGTAAAAAAGTTTAGTTTAAGCTGTCCATAATTTTATATTTTTTAGCTTTGTGTTTGATAGTGCTCAATCTTAATGTTTTCAAGTCTTGTTTTTTGTTGTTTTTTGTTTGTTTTTTCTCCTATAGTTTACTTGGTTTGAAAGCTGTGGGTAAAATATGCATGGAAATTATCTAAAATTTTGTTACTTACGTGTTACTTTTATTTTTGTTTCATTTTATCTGCTGAAATGTTGGCTGATATATCTTTAATTTTAGCCTTTGAAGAAAGGAGAGAAAGAAAAGAAAAAGAGTAATTTGGAACTTTTTAAAGAAGAATTAAAGCAGTAAGTTTGACTAGTTTTTACTGTAAATAAAGATGCAAGGTTTTTACAGGCAATGTTTAGGATCATTCTTAATAAGCCGTTTCCCAAAGTAGGTTTTTGTTTTGGTGTGTGTCCCGTCTCCCCCCCGGCAAATGTTTGTGGAGTGCTATGACTTAATGAAAATGACAATGAAAATTAAACAGAGTATGAACCCATACTGGTAGATGTCTGTTATAGATGTATGATTTGTCTGGGTAATCAGTTGCCACTAGTTCTCTAGTGTTCCTTGATACTTCTGCCCTTTCTTAACGCTGATTGGTGATGGGAAGCGTTTACCACTATTGCTGAAAAGGACTTCTGTTTTGAAATGTAACATTGACCAGAGGCTATAAATGATCAAAACCCAAACCAAAACAGCCTGGTATGCTGGCTTAAATCTTTTTCTGTTGAAATGAACGGATTTCTTTGCATGTTGGAGATGTCTGATTGTGACCTTTGAAACCATCTGGTACTTCCTTCCTAAGCAGAAGAATATCCAGAGCAATTACCAAAAAAATGACATATAAATACATAAAGTATTTCAGAGATCCCAGTAAGTTGGGTGGGAGTGTTGATCTGCTG
>NW_010563737.1:997-5823 GCF_000687285.1 Phaethon lepturus | reverse complement strand
GGGCCCATTCCTCGAGCTGTCCAGGTCCCTCTGGATGGCATCTCAGCCCTTAGGCATTCTTCAGTTGCTGGCAGGAACACGTGCACATCTGGACAATCAGAAACCCTGAAGACAATGGCTTGGGCACACAAATTGAGTTTATCCCAATTTTAAGCTCACAAACACCAGAAGATGCCCCAGCCTTCTACTGCACAAGGTGCTCTGCAGTAGGTTTCTGCAGTGGATCTCCCTCCCAGCTTCTTCTCTCTCTCATTTGGATGAAAATTAGGAGGTGACTGACCACCAGTCCTCTCCCTGCACACAGGGTGCAGCTTCTGCCAGGCTCACTTATGGAGAGCCTCTGGAAGAGGCATCAGCTGACAAATAAATGGCTTAAATCGAAATATTTTAAGCCAACAGCGCAACAAGTCCAACTGCTGCAACACCACACTGGACTTACCCATGACAGACAATATCCTTGCCCAATAAACCCTTTAAAGGTTCACTGATCACAGCTAGACTTGTCATGAATTTCCCCAAATAGTTTACTATCCCCATAAATCTCTATAAAACTATTTTATCTCATTTGGATTGGCAATTAAGCACACTTTGCTCTGTTTATGGCTTACGGGCCCAGCCTCTAACGGCAACACCCGTGCTTCTTAAAAGGGGATGAAGAGATTCACCACTGCCCAGCCCGCACCAATGCATCAGCCCTCCCAACCACGAGTCTTTCCAACGTGTACGCAACGCCCCAGGCACAGCAAACAACCACGCGTGCTCCATGTGTTTCTCCCACCAGAAACAGACCTACTATCAAATAACATTTCTTCTACTTTCTTATTTTCCAAATGTGCTATCTTAAGGGAAAAAATAAAATTAGCTTGGAGGCTTGCTCAGCCCGCTTTTGCCAAAATGCATGCCCTGCATTTAATTCAAAGAGTATTTTTGCTTCTAGGAGCTTAGCAGCTACTTTGTCAACAGTTTTTTATTGGGAAATGTTGATGTTTTATGGCTTCATTTAAATCAGGTGGATGAACATAAAAACATCATCTCTTTGGCTTTTCAATTACAAGACACAGAAATAAACCTGCTTTACAGGTTGTCCTACCTACTACACGACTTCCAGCTTTCCCATACAGCCCAGTCCATTTTTCCTATGCCTTCAGGAGACCGGCCACCCACACTCCCATCCACAGCACAGGTCACCACTTCTTACGACCGATAAACTTCAGACACGCAATAAAAAGTCAAAGCCACAACTGCAACACGCTATACGGGGAGACTGCCGATGCCCCCCACGGCCCAGACCCCTGCTGCCGCAGGGCGTGTGGTGACCTCCAGCCACCACAGTGCCAACCAGCGACCAGCGCCCCAGCAGGAACGGTGCCGCTTCCCCAGCCGGGCTCACCACCAGCAGATCCAGCTCCAGCTCTCCACTAGGCAGAGGTGAAGCGCCCAACCAGCCGGATGGCAATTTCCATGGCAACAGAGGGATGCCATCGGCAGAGGATTAAGCTCCAGCGGGAGGGGAAGTGGGACCAGGGGGAGGGAGGTTGATCAACAAGCGCTGCAACGGGGACGCTGCGGAGGAACGGAGGTCCACAGCATCGATTTTCACGCCCATCTTCCCCTTTCAGTTCTTCTCTAGCATGAAAGTCCCAATTTAAATGGCAGACTTTGACACCATTAAAAACTATCAGAGCATTTAACACACTGCCCCTTCCTCCCACGTCTGCCACAGAAATAAAGACGAGGATCTGCAAGATCCAGACATCTCCCTGCAGTCCCGGCATGAAAGTGCAGCAAATCTGCGTCACACAGAGAACCTTTGAAAGAGGATGAATGCTAAGTGCAGGGAAAAATGATTACTTTATTTGTAAAGACCATGCCTCTTGTCATTCTAATTCATTCCAAGTCCTCCAGGCACTGGACAGCTGCAGGTTTAATCATGAATATACAAATCAGCAACAAATGAACAACAAAGAGAGTCTCCAAACGCAATACGGGGAGACGCAGAGTTTGGCCTGGTCTGGCTGCCGCTCTCCCTCCTTTGCACTGAAAGGAAGGAGGGGATGGGTGAAGCCAGGACCTGCCACCACGCACCCCGGCAGCCCAGTGGCGCCTCTCCCATTTACTCCCGGACACGGGAATGCCAGCCCGCACCTCTCCCTCCTCCGGCAAAGCCTCCCCACCGCCGAGCGGGAAGCAGCAGCTGCGCGGAGGACAGCAAAGGCGAGAAGAGAGGGAGGAGAACACGGGAGGGCAGAGGCAAAGGCCGGTGGAAATGAGAGGCTGGGGGATGGAGAGCAGCTGGAGCATCACAGACGACTCGAGTAGGTAGCCGGGAAGGAAGGACGCAGGGTTTAATCTATGCAAAACAAAGGCACCAAGTGATGGGAAATTGCTCACTTCTGTCTGAGCCTTGGCCAGGGCAGAGCACCGGGATAACGCCGGTACGCAGAGGTTCGCGCAGGGGGGATGCACACCGAAGTGACGGCGTGCAAGTTCCCACGCAGGCACTGATGCCGTTACGCTTCACATCAAACACCAAGCCTGCTAAAGAGGGGGCTCTGCAGAGGACAGCGCTGCCCCTCCCCAAGCACCCAACACCTGCCTTCTGCTGCTTTGTATGTCTTGGCTGCACTTGAAGATTCGATGAAGCTGGTGTGCAGGGGCAGGCAGCAAGCAATACCCATCAGTGCAAAGCACTGCATGCCACTTGGAAGAGAGAGCTGGGAGAGGAAGCAGGAGCTGCCCAAGAGCTTGCCAGAGGGTCTGCAACCCAGGACGGGTTATTTCATTTCTCCTATGAAAAGGGCAGGAGCTGAGCATCAGCCAGGCCGCAAACCACCTCTCTCCTGCTGCTGGGAGCTGCTGCGCTGCTCCTCAGCTTCCAGGCCTGCTTGCCTAAACTCGGCAGACGACACACGAGGAATTTGCTTTCCAAGCGCCTGAGACCCTGCAGAGCATCACAGCAGATAGCTGAGCACCCAGCAACAGCCAAGAACCAAGCCCTCAGTTTTCACCCCAACGCTATCATCTCTGCAGAATTATCTTCTTTAAGCACTCTGAAGACTTATTTGACATGATTTGATCTGTGTTATCATTTGCCTGGAAGTGATGTGCTTCTAAAGCACAAGCTTTAGAAAAAAAAATATCAAACCAGATGGGGAAAAAAGTGGGATTTGTGCCTCCTAGGGTCACCCCTGGGGTAGGGGCAGCCTCTCCTCTGGGGTGCCAGGCTGTACCCGGGGCTGTGGGTGGGCCATCAGGGTAGCGTGCAGCAGCAGGACAGTCCCCGGCATCCTGGGAGACCAATTTCTGTGCAAGCCATGGCTCCAGCAGCGAGTCCCGGCGACACGTCCCTGCCCTATAAGAAACAGTTCCACATCAGGCTTTGAAGCCAAAACCATCCTCACACAGAGGGAGGATTTCATCCCATTTCCCTGCCCCTCTCCCTGCTGCAGTGCAGGGACACTGACCCCAAACACGGCATCTGCATCCCTCCTGCTCCAGAAGGAACGGACCCCAGGCGCTCCAGCTGCCTCATGCGGGGAAGGGATCCGTCCTCTCCCCTTCCACAGAGTGAGTCAGTTAGATATCTTCTCTGCTTGGAAAAAGAAGCTGGGGTTGTGGAGTAATGAAAATAAACCTTCCCCTACAGTCCTCTCCACCGAGCAGAGTGAGGTCTCCCCGGCTGTCCTGACAAAGCAGATTTGGAGAGAAAGAGAAGGGGAAGAGCAGGGGAACCCTGCAGAGGCTGCAAGAAACGATGTGTAAGACAGTTTCACATGTCCTCACCAAAATGTCTCCCAGCGTAAAACCCTCCTCTTGCCAAGCTGAGGCTTTCTGCTTTAGCATAGCCCAGGCATTTCTCACCTCCTCTTGCGTGGAGATCTCAGCGGAGGAGGGAAGCCACCCCACCGATCGCCATCACTGACGGGACCGTCAGAGCAGCATCAGGTGCACGTCCTGCTCCCTGGCTCTGCCCCAAGTCGCAGCTGATGCAAGAGCTCCTCGCGCCAGGGAGGGAGAGAGTCGGCACACAGCCGAGGTGACCCTGCCACCTTCCCCACCGATGACCAGCACCAGACTCCAAACCCAAGCCAGGGAGCTAAACCAAACGAATTACACCATCCGGCACCAAAAAGCCTGGAGACGTGGAGCTCTCCCCAGCCCCCCAGTCTTCCCACCCCCTGTAAGCAGCCTGCAGTAAGATGGGAATTAACAGCGTGAAGACCATGGATGACAAATTCAACGTCAAAACAAATGGCACCAGAGATACTCTGCCAGCTGATCTCATTTACTTAAACTTCTAGTTTTTCATCTAAGCAAAACCTCTGCACCATCAGTGGTCTGACACGGCAAAGGGCTGGGAGCCCAAGCCCCGCCGGCTCTGACGCCTGGGACAGTTAGAGATTTCGGGACATTCGCATCCCTCCAGCAAAACCCGTCCAGTGGTGCCACTGGTAAATCCAAAGCCGGGTGACCAGGAAAACAAAACTATTGATGTTAGCGTGGACAAACCCACCTTCAAACCTACAGGCAAACCTAAGCCCTTCAAACCCGCAGCCTTTACACCATGGGGCTGACCGAGCTCCGCCGAGGGGGGCTGCCCCCCGCACCAGCCCAGCCGCACAACCAGGGCTCCCCGGCCAGCTGTGCACATCTGTGGGAACCGTAATCTCGGCCATAAAACCGCAGCTTTGGGGCTGGGACAGGGTGTCAGAGCAGCGCTCGATGAAGTACTCACAACTGAGAAACACAGATGCAAAACCACAATCCCCCCGTGCCAGCTGCGGTGGCATTAGCGGGTTTTCCCGGACGGCCTCAAAGCCTTGCCC
>NW_010563737.1:0-928 GCF_000687285.1 Phaethon lepturus | reverse complement strand
GCCCTCCTCTCCGTCAGTGCCGCGCCGGCCGGGCTGAGCGGGAGGTGGGACGGGGATGCGAGGCCCCAGGACGGGCGCTGAGCTGGCAGGGAGCAGCGCCCCGAGCACCCGTCGAGACACGCGGTGGATTTTACTCCCCGCTACAGACACGGGCTGGACTTCGCCTTCCCCGTCTCCTCTGGGGGCCTGACAAGGAGAGACAGGAAAACACACCCACCCCCTCCCATGCATGAAGCCCGAGTCGCTCTGGGAATGGCAAGGGTGACAAACCCACTCCCCTCTGCATCCCCACAACTCATCTCCTCTCCCCGCAGCAAGTGAGAAAGGGCACCCCTCCCTTAAAAACTGTCTGTCTTAAAAAAAAAAAAAAAAAGAAAAAAACAACCCAGAAAAACCTCCTTAAACAAATGGCAGCAAATCCCAATGCAGAGCTGCACAATGGACACTTCAATCTGCCCAGGGGAGGGAGAGACAGGACCTTCAATGCCTAAATAAATTCAATTTGCTCGTTAAGAGGGGGCTGGGGAAGGTTAGGCGGAGGGTAGCGGTGGTTATTCACTTCCCCCAATTAACATTCCAGCGGCGCTGCTCTGCTTTCTAGGAACAATAACTTTTTCGGGAGGGGGAGCGATGCTCACGGGGGTGTTGGATGGTCCTGTAGAAAGGAGACACGTCCATGCCTTAAAGGGTCCGAGTTTACGTGTGATGGGAACCACTAAACAAAACCAGGAATAAATAGAGATCCAGCCTACGCAAAAAGAACCTGCAAAATAAGACCCCTCACATCCCTAGACCAAGATTATTTGCCTTTGCTGCTGATCTAAATATTTTCTGCATAGGCCTTGGCAACAGAAAAAGAGGCGGCTTGTCGCTGGTTTGTTTATAAGAGGTCTCCAAACGCAGGGTAATTAAAAATATTTAGACCAGG
>NW_010563736.1:0-611 GCF_000687285.1 Phaethon lepturus | reverse complement strand
GCCGGCACCGCGCGCGCGGTCTACCTCAAAAAACCAGAAAAGGCGACGCTGCTCTCTCTGAGACCCTGGAGGTACGTCTGCGGTGCAGCACAAAACAGCACAGATTTTGTTTACCCAACTGGTTCCTTTTTCTCCTTCTTTGAGTTATTCCTCCCTTCTTTGTAGCCATTATAAGCTACTGTCCTGGGGGAAAATGCGTTGTGAATTCAGTGTACATCCATTCTGTTCACTGGATCGGTCTTAATTTACAGCAATAAAATGAAGATCAGAAGATGAGCCATAAAAATCAGCCTGATGTGGAGAGCTACTGAAACTACTGAAACAACGTGTAATTTTATATCAAAATAATTGTGCCACTCGCATGTGAGTGCTTAAAACTACTCATAATTGCAGCAAGACTTGAATAAACCACAGCGAGACTTAAATAAACCACAGATTCCTAAACGCATGAGGTAGCTACTATGGTTAATGCTTGTAGTGTGATGCAAGGAAGAAGACGACCCAAGTCCTGAAATACTGCCAAGAAATACCTGCTTTCACCCTCGAAACGCACGAGAGGTTTATCTTCTATTTCCCAACTAATCTTGTGGCCGTGTGTTTTTCCAAGCCTG
>NW_010563735.1:0-2201 GCF_000687285.1 Phaethon lepturus | reverse complement strand
CGTGCCCCGTCCTGCCGCGGGGGCACGCAGCCGGTGCTGCTGGGGCCGCGTGGATTTTCTGCTTTCCCTCTGTGGTCTGGCAGATGGAGGAGCCAAAAAGCGTGATCTCCAAGACCTCCAGCTGGTAAGGAGGGGAGAAGCTATAGCCGGTGAAGAAATTAAGTATGTGCTTCGTATTAAATATGTGAATCTCACTAAATTTGTGTGTGTTAAACGGTGACATTTTGATGGGATCATAGAACAGGTTCAGAAGCTGAAAGCTCTCAGCATAATCACGGACTTCTGTTCTTCATGGGACTGCTCATTTGTTCATATTTCTTAGAACAGAAAATGGAGAAATATGTTAATTGACCTGTTTAAAACTACTGTTTAACACTGCAAGTCTGCCAAAACATACAAGCTAAGCATGAATCATGTGCACTGTTCCAAGTTGAGGTTATATACAAATGTCTGAAAGATTTAAATGTAAGTCAGGACATTAGGGCATTACTGTACTTTTGAAATCTGGGGTAGAGGCTGGCGTTGGCAGGGAATAAAGCATTTACCTGCCACCCTTCACCTATACAACGCTGTTTTTATTCTCATCAGAGCCTTCTCATGAGCAGGGAGGAGTGGGTTATTAAAATATTCAACCAGTGTTTTCATCAGCTCGCTATCAAAAGGGGGATTTACACATGATAAGCTAAGACGCTTGTATAGCTATAGCAAAGGAGAGTTTATGGCCACCGAGTGTTAAATCTGCTGTGGATTAAACCCAATTTATTTCCTAGATATCGAAGGTCCTTTCTTACTTTTTCCTGAAGGTCTGTAATCTCTGTTATTTATACATTCATGAATTGCTAGAGCCGTCTGTGGACGCTGACTCCTGCCTGCAACGCAGGGGCTGCAGGGTCCAGAGCAGCCCCACGCAGACGCCCACCATCGCGGCCGTGCACGGGTAGCTGGATGCCCCAGAGTCGGAGGATTTAGCCCCACTTGGCATCATTTAATCCAATTTCTACTGCCTACCTATCTCCTCTTGCAGGTGACTGCAGAAGAGGGGGACAAAGCAGAATCAGGACCAACGTGGTGTTTTCTAATATCAGTCTACGAGGGAGAATTTCAAATGACATTTCAAATGAAGAAGAAAAAGATCCCCCTTGTCTAGCTGGTGCTGAACACTTTTCCCCTATGCTCTTCCTCATGTTTAATTTTTAGTCATTTGCACTCTGATAGAGATCAAAGACTTCTGTCAAAATACGGTTTGCACTGAAGTAGGTATTTTGCAAACACACAGGGAGACATTTTTCTCCCCTGGTGTCCTACAGTTTAAAACTAGTCTGAAAGTGATTTGTGTGAGGAATGATTCCTACAGATTTCTGCCTCTTGATTGCTTGCATTTTTAATAGAATTATACTAAAATAGTCTATTTTCAGTTTATGTACCTATAAAACACACCTTCTTATAATCGTTGACTTGCAGAGTAATTTAGCAGCAACAAACAAACAAACATAAGAATGCTGATTCAAAAACTGTTACAGAAATAATCGATGAACAGGTTCAAAAGATCTGAGCTACCATCGCACCATGAAATACTGTTCTCCTGCTAGAAGACATTTTAGGGGGAGAGAAACATTCAGTAGCCTTTGATAATTTTATCTGAATGAAATAAGACAATAAGTTCAAAATTTATTAGGAAGCCAGGCAAAAACTCCAGAACAAACATGACTAAGAAAGGAGGAATAGCTTAAAGCACTCAGGAGCAGAGTCCTCAGGTATATCTCTGTATCATTTTATTTGCATGAAGGAAAGATCACTTGCAGGTTGGCAGCAAGGAATTGTAACCTCAGGAGAAGGGAGCCTCTCCTCCTCAGTCAAAGAGAAATGTCATCTGATGTATTAGCACTTCAAGTGTTTCTGCTTTCTAAATAAGTAAAGACGCTTCCTGTCTTTTTTTTTAATGAGGAAAAGGTAAATCCATTAGGTAAATTGCAAGCCCAAATCAACCTTGGCTTCCCAAGCTAAAAAGAGGATGCGTTTCTGTCAAGATAGTCATCTGTAACACCGATGAAATACTCCAGAGATGCTGCGTGCCCATTTACGAAACGCAAGCAAGCACAGGACCAAACAGGCTCTGCTCTCTCTGAAGTATTTTTCTGTCCAAATTAGTTTCCTGTTTGCAGCTAAGGTCACGCTCAAGCCTCTTTCCCCTCAGCTTCTGA
>NW_010563734.1:9612-26944 GCF_000687285.1 Phaethon lepturus | reverse complement strand
GCACACAGCCTGGGGACACACGGGCACCCGCGCACAGCCCAGGGCGCACACGGGCTCACATGCACACCCCAGGGCGTACACGGGCGGGTGTGCAGGCATGCCCACCCAACACCGTGCGTGCAGACAGCAACATGCATGCAC
The DNA here is from genome assembly GCF_000687285.1 of Phaethon lepturus. Classification (NCBI taxonomy): domain Eukaryota; kingdom Metazoa; phylum Chordata; class Aves; order Phaethontiformes; family Phaethontidae; genus Phaethon; species Phaethon lepturus. Next base: position 26,803 of record NW_010563734.1, on the reverse strand, counting down.
ACATACACCATGCACGCATATGCCATGCACAGACGTGCATCGCCATGGGCACACACAGGCACACACATAGAGCTACCTGTGCACATGCTGTGCGCACACATGCTGTGGGTAGAGGTGGGCATGGGGAGCACGTGTGCTCACATATCGCCGTGGGAATGCCCACGGGCTGCACTGCATGCACACGCACCCATCATGCACACACACATCACTGTGCAAACAGGGGCATGCAGACAGAATGCTGCATGTCTACACTCATACCAGTGTGCAAACACACTGGTGCACACATGCTATACCCCGTGCATACATGCATCCATGAGCACACACCAGACCAGGTACGCACACACACTACCACACAAACACACCCCACTGTGTGCACTCCAAACATACACACACATCCCCCTGCACACACCCCCAGGTCACACACTTGCATGGCTGTGCACCACAGCTGCACACACCCCCATGGCACACAGCACCATGGGCCCCCCAGCACCACACAATGCACAAAGCAGGCACACAAGCACACCCACTGGCACACACTCGGGAGACACAGGCATACACCGACAGAGACTGCAAACACATAGACACAGCGTGCACACACACACGCTCACAGTCATGGGCACACACACACACACACACACACTGTGCATGCAGGCACACACCCGCACAGACACAGCACCATGGGCACGCACACAGTGCACGCTGTGCATGCATGCATGCTCACACAAGCACAGCACGCTCCTCCCCGCTGTCTACATGGGTCACTCTCAGCACACACAAGGGAGCAGTCCAAATCTGCACCGGTGGTGGGTGCAGCCTGGGTGCCCTGGGCAGCCTGTGACCCGGCCCCTCCATCTCCCCTGCACGTGCTCTGGGTGCTGAGCCCAGCTAACCAGCTCTATTGCCCCCACTCGGGGCCATCAGGTGGGCAGACAGGCAGGTACAAGCCCACCTCCACCTCAAGCACACCCATGCACATGCAAAAGGTGTACCTGGACCCATGCATAGGCACAAACACGCACACAAATTGTAGGAACGCCCGCACCACGGAGACTCACTCACACCGACATGCACCCACAGGTACACATATGCACACCCAGGAACACACAAAGCCAGGGGTGGGGGAGCTGGAGGGGCCAGAGGTGCACAGCTGACACGTTTGCAGCTCAGCATCCCAATGTGGAGATGGAGGATGGCTGGAGACATCCCTGAGGATGCGGGCAGCGCCGGGCAGGAAGCGCAGCGCAGGCTGTAGAAGATACCCCCTGCCTGGCAGGGAGCAGGGCAAAGGCTCAGTCGGGTCCCTCGCTGTGCTCCATTTAAGCAACGCGGCTGGCGGTGCCCGTGTCCATGCCGCCTCTAAGCCTTGTCCTCATGGCAAACCCCAGCGAGCCCCGGGCCAGTGCAGGGTTGCAGGTGCTCGCACGTCCCTGCGTGAGCGGTGGGATGCGGGGGCAGCTAAGCCGGGGTGCAGCGAGGGCTGTGGGTGCTGAGGGGTCGGGGTGCTGGGGGTGGTCATGCCGTTCCAGCATGCAGGGGTTCTCCCCACCCCATGGCCCCAGCGTGGGGGTCCTCGCTCGCTGGCGCTGTGCCCAAGCAGGGGGCTGTGAGGCAGAGGAGGGGCTGGGAGCCTGCACATGCAAAATGGCTCCTGTCGGTCAGCTGCTGTGCGGCACAGCACAGCCCTCACCCCCACACGGCCCCCAGCCGCTCAACCCAGCGCCCGGTCCTGCCCCAAGGCCCATCCCCCAGCCCTGCTGGGTGCAGGTCCTCTCCTGCCCCTCGTGTCACAGCATGGCACCGGGCACCTCTGCGCAGGGCACTCCCCTCCTCCTGCCTCCCCAGGTGACCTCCCCAGCCCCTTCCCCAGTAATTCTTCCCTTCTCCCATAGTAGGGCCTCCAACCCCTGCCCCAGCTAGCTCTGCACCCTCAGCTTGCTCCCACCCAACGCCCGGCAGGATTTTCCCTTCTTCCCACTCCACCCAGTCCCCAGGTCCCCTTCCTCAGGCATGCTCCATCCTCCTCTCCCATCCTAGCAAGCCGTCCCTCCAGCTACGCCACAGAACACACCCCTGGTGCTCTCGGGCAGATGCTTGCAGGAGGAAGAAGTGGTATTTCCTCCCAGACATCAAAGTCCTTGCACTGATTCACCCTGGCTGGAGACCTGTCGCCAGCTGGGGACATTCCTTGTGCTGTGAAAGGGCATTAGTGTAACAAAGGATCCCCCAGGGATTACCCAGCTCCTTCCTCTCGGTTTGACAGAAAATAGGATCCTGCTGGAGACCGAAATCCCAGCCCTGTGATAACAGCAGGATCTTGCCGAGGTCCTCCTTCCCCGTTTCGGTATAACCCAGATCCCCCATGCCCCATCGCCCCGGCGTGCTGAAGGCAGATCCCAGCTCCTGCCCCCCACCGCCCCCGGCTTTCTCATTGCGCTGCGTGCTCAGGGCCAGATGGCTGATTCGCTCCGTGGCTGTGTGCTCCTTCTCCTGCTCGGAGTCCCAGCTGACCACTTTGTTTGTAATAGTCCTCGGAGGGGAATTACAACCGAGTATTAAATGTGTGGTTAAAGAAATCGCATTACACAGTGTGGCTGTAAGGGAGATGTTTCCCTTTAATCTACAGATTAAAATGAAAGTTATTAGTTTAGCAAGTGGAGGCACGGCATTTCCATTAAGATATAACCCTGAGCAGACCCATGACCTCCGCGCGGGCTGCAGCCTGAGCCACGGCACAGCACCCCTCGCTCCCCGGTGCAGTCCTTGCTTCGCTGTTCCCGACTATTTGAATACCATTATTGTGTTTAACGTTGCAGAAAAGAAATGGAAAAAAAAAAAATCACGCTCGATGGCCGATGTGCTCCTGTGAAATAATGTTTGTGTCGTGTATCCTGTCCTACAGGTCTATGCAATATTAGTTAGCCACCCTCCTGCTCCCAACGATCACCTAACACCAACACCCGTATCATACACAGCTGGCTTCTACAGGATCCCTGTCATTGGTCTGACAACACGCATGTCTATATATTCTGATAAGGTAACTGATGCATGTTTCTAGTCTAGTACCTCATACATGTGGTGTAAATCAAGAGGGCCCCTCAGGAGGGTTAATGATACCTGCCTACCCTGCCTATCTCTGTGTCTGTCTGTCCATCCATCCTCTCCAGTTAAACCTGCAGCTCCCTCTCTCTCCACCATTCCCCCGTACATGATTTTTTCGCAGCTGCCAGTGTTGACCTACATAGTGCTGGATGATTTCTGCAGCGTTTCTCTGCCAGGCTGCTGGGCTCGCTGCTCTTCAGCCAAGGCAAATGCACAAACTAGCTCCTGCCCTGCTTGCTAGTGAGAGCTGGGGGGTCCTGGGTGCTCCCTGGGTGTGGGGGGCCTGTGGAGGGGCAAGGAGGACCCTAGTGGAGCCTGTACATCGGGCAGGAGCTCTCTGGGGCTTGAAGGTTGTTCGGTTGTGCTCACTTCTCTGGGTTTATGTGATATTGTTAGGGGAGGTAATAGAATTGACTGACAAGTTATCCCGAGGCTTTAAATGACATTCAGTCCAGCCAGCACTCAAGAAAGAGGTTTACATTCCGGTGTCTCAAACCACAGTCTGCTGTCCCTGCGGAAGCACGGAGACATTCAGGCTGGCTGAGGTCCTGCTGTGTGCAGGCGCTGGGAGCAATGCCCTGGCCTGGGCAATGAGATGCTGCCCTGGCCAGCTCTTCCAGCGGGCGCTCAGCTCACAACCCACCTGCAAAGACAGTTCAGGATCACTAAAAGCACAAGGAGGAGCTGAGCAGAGCCAGGCGGACCACACGCCAGTGCAGCCTCGGTGGAGGTTTGCGTCCAGGTGCATGAGCTTAGTGGATGAGATCAGGCCTGTTCCGAAGCACGAATCAGCCTTTGCTTGGAAAATGAATATTCACAAATGCAAATGTTCAGTGCAAAAATAGTCATTCCGCCTACACGCTAAAGGAAGTCAAATTTCAGGAGGGAGGAGCAGGGGCTCCCAGAGATGCAGCCCGCGAGACTGCTCGGCTGGAGCAGCAGCAGGTCTCGGCATCTCGCACCAAGTAAAACCATGGTAGGACACCAGCAAGCCAAGACCATGGCAGCGACGGCAGCGATGACTGGCAGGGCTGAGGACCCGCACACCCTGGGAGGGTCCCGTCAGGCACAGTCAGAAGGAAAGGGATGATAACAGAGCTGGCAGACCAAGGCAGAGGGCAGGCAGCAGGTAGGAAATGTGCAGGGGGACTTTGTTTCATGCTGCCGTGGGGAGGAGATGGGTCATGATCAGCAATGTCACAGAGAGGGACCTTGTCACAGTGCACACGATGGCGGGGAGAGGAGACCCTGCATGCTATCAGCCCAGCTTCATCTCAGCAGAGCCATGCCCACCCAGCTGGCCGCCTTTTCCACAGCACGACCTTGTGCTGAATTTGCGTGCTCACCCTGAGGGGGTGAAGGCTTCCCCAGCAGACTCTGCTTCAGACATTTTTTCCTGTTTAAAACATGCCTTCTGCAAAAGTGGTCCGTAAAAACGACCTGGCTCGCTTCCGAGCTGGAGGAGACACCCACCACAGCAGCGGCAGCCCACTGCAGTGGCAGGGCGATGCTCCCCACTGAATATTTGGGGTGTTGTGCAGGTGCAGGGCTGTGGGGAGCACTTGCCTGGCAGAGACTCGGCAGGGAGGCCACACTGCGTGTCTCACCCCTCCCAGCACTCCTGCCTGGCTGGCCTCATGCCCAGCCTGCTTCCCACCGGACGTCCAGGGGCTGGAGGACTTTGAGCACTATGCAGAGAGGGCAGTTGCAGGCAGGAGATGGGGCAAAGGCAGGGACTGGGTGCGTAGAGGAGTGAGGGCATTGAACAGTGGACTGGCAGCAGCTGGAGGGGACAGCAAAGGTGGGAGCGGAGTGGAGGACAGTGGAGCAAAATGGCGTGAAGACATGGGACAGGACGGTGCAAGGCTCTGCACACTCATGCAGGACAGGCTGGCTGGTGCAACACGGGGACATTCAGCTGGTTCTTTTTTTGGTTTCCAGTGATCAGCTTGCTTTTTTTTTTCTTTAATTCAGGAAATTATATCTTACAGCTTAGTTTCTATGGAAACAAGCTTGTAAAATCACTTTGTGTGTATGCCCCTGATTGGTTTTGAAGGCATCAGCCAATTTTAGCTAAATTTCACAGGGGGTTGAAGTCTCAGAGTTAATTATGGTCCTCCCAAGGCTAAGCTGCTGGGAAGAGAAAGGCATGCACCTCAGCACAGACAGGTTTGCTCAGTACCTTTTGATGATCTCGGGGCATCTCCAGTCGAGCACAGCGGTCCACAAGCTGTAGCCAATCTTTCAACAAAGATATCCAAGGGAAGCAAGCTTTACTGCTCCCAGTATTCAAAGAACTATTTGTTCTAGAAACAGTATTGCAGCTATCAAGCTGAGCACTCTGACTTGGCAGCTTTTGTTTGGCCTCCTTGTGCCCACATCTTACAAAACCATTACCTATTTCTTCACCGAGATCCTCACATCATTCAGCACAGTCCTGCCGGCACGGTGAGGGGGTGTCTGAAATCCCAGTCACCTCTGAGTGAGGTTGAGCAGAGGACTGCAGGAGGGGAGGGGAGGGTCTCACAGTAAAGGCAGCAGAGCGGTACCCATCACTGTGGTGTCCATCGCTGTGGTGTCCATCACTGTGGAGAGCCCTTCATGGAGTCCTCATGGACTGAGCATTGCAAAAATCATGCTCTGACCTTCTCCTGCTGGGCCCCCTGAACGGACAGGCTGGACTATTGCTTTAGTGCTTCTGTTTCCCATGTGTCATTGGGGTATTCATATCTCTTTTGCATCTCAGCTGAAAAAATGAGATGACATTGACATCTTGGCAATATGAGAAATATGAAATGACACGGACAGCGTGAGAGCAAAGCTCATGGGGAAATGCATAGCTCAAGAGCCACGAAGGTCTGGTGCCGTTCATCACCACCATGTGGGACCACACCTACGTGATGGGGATGAAGGGACATGTGCTGAGCCCCACACCATCCCCCGGCGGGGAGGCAGTGCAGGGGAGGATCAAGGGCAGTTCTTAACTGAGACCTGCTCTGCTGCTGAAAGAGATAGAAAATGGAGTTTAGTTGTTCTGCACTTGGAGAGCCATTTCAATGTCTGGCACCTGGTCCTGGTGGCTGAAATGAGGTCTATGTCTCCTTCTCTCTCCAGCCTGGGCCCGGGGATGGCTTTTCCCTCTGTTTCTTTGTCTCAGTATAATCACTCCATGCCCTCCCAGGGGTTACTGCTCACTGAGAGGGGTACTTTTCTGTATTACTGGTCTCACTGGCACCGATGATCAGCAGAATCGGTGTTAGTCAGCGTGGGAAGCAGCACTCGACTGAGGTCAGGGTCAGGACTCCTTCAGTGGCACCTGCAAGAAGTGACCAGAGAGGCTGGTTAACGTCATGTAGGGGCGTTTGCCCCGGGAATGGGTTTCACAGCCACCGCCGAGCAGCACAGCCGTCAGCAGGGCCGGCCTGCGGTGCGTCGGAGCCGATGAGGGGCTGACGCCTGTGCTGATGGCAGTGGTGGAGCCCACCCATCCCAGCAGAGGAGACCTCCTGACAGGCTCTCAGGATTCAAGCTGCGGGGAGGACAGAGCAGCCCCGCCACCCCACAAGGCTGCTGCTGCGGTGCTGGGCTGGTCCCCAGAGGTTGACAAGCCCTTTCCTCCATGCGCTGCAGGGAAAGGCAGATGATGCATTTGTGCCCGAGCTCCCCATAGGTCTGCCCCCACTAAAATCCCTCCCAGAACTCGCCTAAGCTGTTGCAGTTACCTCAGCTCCCTCCCACGCCTGCAGCTATCACGCGGGGCGGTGGGCAGGCTGCTTTCTGGTGGGGCTCAGCAACACGTGTGCTGGCTGGCGGGCAGGTTGAACAGAGCAGGGGACAGAGCAGCCCAGGCTCCTTCCATGGAGACACTGGCCAAGGCTTCTTTTCCATACCCAGATGATGATTTTTGTTAAATTATCGGGAACTTTATATACTGGGATCTCTGTCGATCTCCTTGAACTGCCTGGAGAGCTCAGTTTTGGAGTACGGTGCTGGAAGGGGGGCTGGCCACATGATTTCTGTAGGTGATGAAACAAAAGCACATCATTTACTCAAGCCTGTAGGAAAAATTACTCTACCAGCTCATGAGCTATGATGAGCCCTGAGGCAGGCAGAGGTAAAGACGACAGCGATCCTTTCACTCATGGACCTGTACGTGGTCCTCATGTGGACACACATGCACTGCCTGGTGGCCCCACAGCCATGCCTGCACGTGCCCTGTGCACGTGCACATCCCGCCCGTGCATGGCATGGCCACGTGCAGACTCTTTGTGCGCATCTATTCAAGCACCCAAGCACGTTTGCTGCATGGGTACATGCACACACATGCTTTCTGCAGGTATATGCTGACATTTATGCATACAGGGAGTCCTTGCTTTCACACGTGCATACACACACACACGATCCACTCAAACTCGGCTCCTCTCCACACTCACATCAGCCACGTCAGTACCACTAATAATTTGCAGTTCCTAAGAGTTCTGACCCAGCACATGTCCCCAGCCTCATAACCACACTCAGTCCCAGTGCATTTAGGCTCCAGCCCTTGGGTTTCTGCTGAGCTGATTCCACTTGGAAGCCTGGATTCCATCCCAACCGGTATTGACTGACTTTCTGCAGGAATAGAATTAAGTGAGGAAGCACAGGCTGAGCAGTCGGGTTCGGGTAGGATATAGGAATATATCGCAGGAAGTCTCTTCTGGGCTCAGGGCTGCTGTCAGCGATTCCCACGCTCACATCCCAGCCCTCCCGGCCGGCAGCAGGCACACTCGGCGGAGAGCAAATGATGTGAATCCTGCAAAACATCTTACAAGGCCAACTGCTGATTTGTAACTAGGAGCACTTTTTCCTGTGTGCCTGATCTGAGGGCAGCGGGTTATGACCCGTGGCAGCTCAGACTTAGAGCACTTGCCGCAGCCTGAGGGACAGTGCTGACGAGTGGTGCGGCTGACATGAGTGGACATACGGTGCTGGTTGTCTCACGGAGGCTGTGTTGAAGAATCAGGTCTTTAGAACAGTTATTTGCCTAAAAATGGGCTAACTATGATGCATAAATCATTGCATCCACATACTTTGCCGTACAGCTCCATGTGTCCATGTGCCGCATGGCCAGGAAAGTTCTGTGCTGGGTTTCGGAGGGATTTACCAGAGACCTGTGGGAAGTCACCGTGTACGCTGTGACGGGGTCACCAAATCGCACAAAACCTGGTTCTCAGCTGCCTCTGCACATCACAAGTTGGACTTGTTAACCTTTGGGGGACTTTTCTTTCATTTTTCCACCAATCTTTGGGCCCTGCAGAGGAGTTCAGGAGTCCCAGGTGCTCCGAAAGCTGAGCACAGAATGCAAGTGCTCATCCTGAAATCTACACTCAGCATTTGCGATTAGTCATTCTTCGTTATCCTATTTAAAAACTACAGTTCTGTAATCCGGGAGCTGAGATGCCATCATAGCAAGTCCATGACCCTTTTGACACCACCTCAGAAAGCAAATTTGGCCAAACTCCTAAACCAAGTTGGTCTCCAACAACTTTGCAGTAAAATTTGTTCATCTGAACCTAGCGATATATATTTACACTAAAGAAAGGCATGATCAGTTTAAACAACATTTTTGCAAGCTAGCTGGGAAACTAGAAAATAATTTGATGCCATATATTGAAATTTCAAAGATGTTTTCATTTCAAAAAGGTATTGAAGTAATTTCAAGTTAGAATTTTGATGTATTTTTCTGATTTTTTTTTTACTATTAACTATTCTGTTCTTTTTAAAATTTCTTTCCTCTCTTCTGATTTTGTGTTTTCCATTTCCATTTTCCCTGGGTTTCTTTAAACCAATTAAAAATACTCAGGGATTAAAAATTTAAAATGCTCAGACCCATATTGTGCGCCCCTGGCCCAAGCTGTGGAGCTGCACCTGGAAATACCTGGGCACCTCTGCTGACTCCAAAGAGAGCTTGAGCACCGTGTTGGTGTGGAGCCCGTAGTTGTCCTTCCGTTGTTTGTCCCTACGGGGCTTCTTCCCGATCTCCTTGACTAGTACTGGGCTTGTGGGGTGAGCTGCGTTTCTCTTGCTCTTCGTGTAATCTTCGTGTATGTACCAGTCATACAAAACCGCCGCTCTGAGACGCTTGCTACGGCTCTCCTGGTTCGTTTCCTCCTTTGATTAAATATCCACAGTTCTTCTCAGTCTCTTCAGTAACTAGGAAATATTTCCAGTGCTTTGGTGTTTTTGCTGCTGCCTCCATCACTTCTGTGTTTTGGGCCAGGGCTCAGCAGAACAGAACTGCTGTCCCGGGGACGGACTTGACCATGACAGGGGTTTTGCACTATTTTCTATATGTTGCATGGTTCGGTTTGACGTTATCACCATGCTGAGTGTGAGGAAAAGACATTATCTGGTCTGCCTGTTCCTCCTGCACAGGTCCCTGGTGGACATGACACCTTTTCCCATCCAGCATGGATTACTCTGGCCCTTTCAGGACATTTTTGACCTGTGCTGGGTCTGGTCTCTGGATGAGCAGGTCTGGACATGCCGTGTTTGGTCCAGATGACCATCTCAGCCTTACAAAAAGAAATATTATGGTGCTTTCCCTTTTGTCCTCTCCTGTTCAGACTTGTGCCTTCCTCCAGCATGTAGCTGGTTTCTCAAGTCGCAGCCAATGCTGAGCATAAGCACTTTCATTTTCTAATATTTCACTCTAGGGCCTTTTGGAAAAGCTGCATTTTTTGAAACCTCTCTGTCAGCTACAGATTTTGGTCCAATTTCTCCCCTAAGAGTGCTGTACTTAATTAGGCTGGAACTGCTATTGCTCAGTCATCCAACCATAATGATGTCTTTAACCAAATCAGATAGGTTAGCTGGGGCATGAGTCCAGGGCTGCCTCCTGTGTGCTGCTGCAGAACAAGCTGACCTAGAAACAGCCAAAGAGCAGAGTATAAAACTGCTTTTCTGAACCTCTCTCATGACAAATAATTAGTATATACCTGTGTGTACCTGCCGCTGTTCCTTGTTGCTCTCTGAAGGGAATTTGTTTTCTTTTTGATGTCCTTTGCTCTGTAATATTTTCAAAAAGTCAAGAGAAAAGGCTATGTTTGCGCTGAACGTTGCTGAGAGTTAGTTGCTGGATGGGCTTTTCTTCACCACATGTTTACAGACCACAGAGTAAAAAACCCCTCTGCCATGCGCGGGATTAACCACAGAGAGGTACGAAATGGTAGCCAGGGTTTGCTTCTCCGCCAGAAGAAAGGAGTGCAGGTCCCAGAGGCTAGCTCCAGGTGTGCAAACCAGAGGTCTACTGAAAATTGCTGCTCTGCCTCTTTGCCCTTGCGATCCCAGTCCCGTCCCTGCAAACCTGCCCGGTCCCCGCGATGCACCCTGGCTGATGACCCAACCAGTCTATGTTTAGTTCTTGTTCTTCCTTGCAGAGCATCCACCTGTCCTTTTTGCGCACGGTCCCACCATACTCTCACCAGGCCAATGTCTGGTTTGAGATGATGAGAGTCTTCAACTGGAATCACGTCATTCTGATAGTCAGTGACGACCACGAAGGTCGTGCTGCACAAAAGAAGCTGGAGACCCTCCTGGAGGAGAGAGAGTCCAAGGTCAGTTCCTGAACATTGTCTTGTAGCTTTGTTTAAGCAACAACAACAAAACTAGAAGTCTTGGGCTGTTGTATGTATGTAGATTTCTGTATGTAAAACACCTTTTCTTTCCATTGTAACATGGCTAACATGCTTAAAGCATCAACAGTGTCTGACTAGTACCTGACAGAACTTTGTACTTTATTCATTTCACTTGCTTTGCCATGGTCAAAATCTCCTACATGTAAATCGACTACAAAATGAAGGGAAGGATAACCTGGAGCTCTGCAAATGCCTCGCCCAAGATTCCCACCTAAGGAGAGGACCAGTCGCTCAGCTTAGGGAAGCACCTGCCCTGTTACAGCCGCCCAGGGGCCAGGCAGACCCAGCAGTGCCAAACCAACCCCGAAAAGCAGCTTCTGAATTGGCTAAACGGAGCTCACCTTAGCGGCTTAGGAGGGGCAAGGGCAGCCGGCGCGTTGGTGCACGGAGGTATAATGCACCCTCTCTATAAAGCTGTCAGCTCTGCGGCTGCAGGCTGACGCCCCCGTTCCCATCTCCATTGAAGCACATGCCAAACGCTGCTTTCCTGACACCCCATGCTGTTACAAGAGGGCGGTTGTGGCTGGCGGGAGCAGCTTTATCGAGGAGGTGCACTGCACCTGCACTCAGGGCCACCCGGGGCAGCAGGGAGGCAGGGCAGGTCCCCGAGCCTGCTAGAAATTCAGAAGGACTACCATAGACCTGCTGCCGTTGAGTAAAAGGACCGAGCAAGCGTCCAAGCCAAGCAGGGACGAGCACAGGGAGTCACTCAGCTGCAGTGCTCGACAGGCAGGTGCCTGTCTGGAAGGCAAGGAACGACCTCCTGCCCTACGGGGTGAAGTCCCAGCATGTCCTCCTGCCCAGGGCAGGCTGAGGTCCCCTTCAGGTGGGCAGAGTCCGAGCCCGCCTCCAAGTCTCCAGCAACATCAGGGCAGGCACCCGTTCCTGGCTGCTCCCTCCTGGGTCACAGGCAGGGACCACAACCTGCTCTTCTCCAGCCCCACCAGCAGCTGCTGGACATTTGGCAGTTGGCTGTTGAGGAGATGTGGCCATTCGTGTGCTTGGAGTTGGCAGCTGAACTGAGAGACCAGTGAGAGCAGCCGGCCACTGCTCTTCATCACCTCTTGTCAAGCCACTGGAGGAACAATGGTGCAGCGGTGCAAGCTAGCACAAGCCACACTGACCAACAGGCTTTTGGCTTTGGTGGTGGTTTCCAGGAAGTTTCATCCTTGCTGCATCCTAGGCCATCAGGAAACACTGGTGTGCCACCAGCCATGGTGAGATCCTCCTGCCTCCGAAGGCAGCTTCCCGCTGGGTGGCAGCAAGCCAGTATGTCTCCCCAAAGCCTCTTCCCAGTACAGTGTCTCTCACCCAGGGAGGGGTGGAAAGGTTGTTCCCACTGCCAATCTGTCGTCCTTCTCCTTGCATCTTTTGATTTCCACTTTCTGTTTTCCTGCAGCTTCTGTGCATCTCCTTTTGCTGCTCCCTCTCATGCCTCCACTCCCTGCTTGCTCCATGCAATGCTCCCAGACACAGGGTGTATTTCTTCTTCAGCCTGCCCATCCTACAGGAAAGTCTTTGAGATCTGGGGTTTGAAAGGAGGAGGGAAGGTCTGAACGCAGGCCCGCCCCACATTTGCACTGCATCTACAATACGTCTTGGTGTTCCCTGGCAGCCACTGGGCTACTGCAAATGTCCTGGCCATCCTCCAGCCTGGGGCACGTGCTCTGTGATGGTAGGTCACCTTGACCTCCCCGTGGGGTGCACCACTGCATCTTGTTCCTTTTTCTTTTGAGGAGCTTAGTCTGGTCAAACTGATTGGTCTGACTGGTCTTGAAGGTGGTAGGTACCCCTGTTGTGGTTTTCCTGTCTTCCTCAATCTCTTCTGCTGTCTAATGGCTCTTCTAATCACCGGTGTGCTGACTCTCTTCATGCCGTGAAGTGGTATCCTGGACCCCTGCCCAACCTCCTCAAGGGCAGCCTGGGCCTTGGGGAGAGAGCAGGCAGGAGACCTGCTCTTAACCTCTTCAAGGCTTGGATCACAGCCCCTGAGGACCTGGGGGATCTGCTATGGGTCAGAGGCTCACCTGCCCACCTGAGCTCTTGGATCTGACCATGGCTCCTCCTCTGGAGGCTGCGCCGGCCCTGGGTGTCACTCAGGCACCATTGCATGGATTTGCACTTCAAGCAGGTGTTCGGAGCCCAGCACTTGGGCCAGGCTGGCTAGCCCTGGCGCACCCCCCGTGCTAGCCTTGTCTTGGGTCTGCCTGCAGTAACTCTCAGCCTGGAGCTACTGCTTCATCCCAATACAGCTCTGCTCATTCCTCTGGGCAGGCCACAACTGCACCCACGCTGCTCGGGTGCCAGATGCTGTGAAAGTCAGAGTTGGTCCATGACAGAGGTGGCAGGTCCCTGGTGTGCTGGCTCCCTTTCTCTGGGACAGTGGCGCTCATGAAAGTGGTAATTTTTTGAGTGAATGCTGGAGAACATGGTGGAAAGTTAATTTTGAATTTGTGGGTCCCTGTGTGAAACATGGGCTGAGAATCAGGGAAGGGCTGCAGGACCACACAGAAAAATAGGAGAGAGAGGACACATCACTGGTCTAGTTCTGGCAATAGGGATAGAGACAGCGAGAGGCCGAGGTGATCGGGTGCCATAAGGTCCAGCTTTGCTGCACCCAAGACTCTGCTTCACTTTGTTGACCAGCCTGGGTCCAGGCACCAGCACATCCCAGGCACATAAGGTGATTTGTGGCTGGAAGCTGCAAGATGGATGACCAACTTTCTGGCTAAATTGAGAATGCCTGGGGAAAAGTGGCCAATATCTCATCACTGGAGAATATTCATGCTGTCCTGCTGCAGCTCTGCTCTCCTTGGAGGCAGTTGTTACTCCAGGTCTCACTGCGCTCTCAGCAGACTCTAAGAGGCCATTGGAGAAATCCTCACCATGGACGTCATCAGAAGTGAAGGCAGACCTGGGCTCCAAGCAGATTTTGCCTCTTCAGATACTTTCCCTTGCAAGGACTCAACTTCTTTGAGCAATGAAAAACCTGTCAGGCTGTGCCCAAGGAGAAGAAAGGAAAGATCACACAGCTGCACAGAAAGGAATCCTGGCAAAGTGTCCTGCCAAAGACTGGTCTGAGTGCTCAGGAAGAGGCAAGCTATTTAGTTTGGAAAGCAAGATGCAGAGATAAAACCTAGCTGCCTAAGGAGCAACCTGGGAACATGAACCCTTGCGTTACCGGGGTGCAAAGGTCGGGTTCCTGGCAGGGATCAGTTGCCACTGCCATAAGATGCTGCGAAATGGAGATTGCAATAGAGCCGTGTCCTGTACTCCGTACACACAGATCAGGGATGCCCAGCTGGGGTGGGACGGGGCCAAGAAGAAGAGGTCAGACTATGTCCCACCAAAACCTGCCAAGCACTATCCTGCAGGCACTATCAGGTTGATGTTATTGGCCTGACCACAGGGGCTGCTCCCACGAAGATCCACGGAGCTCTGTGCATGCTGCTGCAGAGTCAAGGCTCCTGAGAGCAGAGGCTGTTGACCCTCAGCACGCTGCCTGGAGGAGAGGAAACCTCCAGAAGTAGGTTTCATGCCCCTGGCCCCTTTGGGGCCAAGCAGCAGAAGTGGCTCAGGCAGGAGACAAGGGGAGGAGCAGGCTCTCTGCTCCGGTCCGTTATCTGCAGGGTCAGTGCACGCTGACCCACCTGCCCCTAGTCCAGATGCGATGCTCCAGCCAGCAGCATGGAGACCACCAAGCAGTGAACCCCACTAGCCACACGTAGGGCCAAGTTATGGGCGCCGTGGTCTCCAGCAGCTGCACCTCCCAGGGCCACCGGTGCGCCGCAGAGCCACGAGGTATTCTCAGCCCTCCCCAAGCACCAGGTAAAAGCTGCAGTGTCATCCCATGATCACCATTGCTTCATATCGCCACGCTTTGAACCAACACGGGATGTAGAGAGCTTTTTCTTTGTCTTTTGGATGGCAACAGAGCTCCAAAAAGCTGCTACCTCCTTGCAGGAGGTGAGAAGTTCAGCTGAGACACCTCACTTGCTGTGAACTCTGTTAGGTTGAACAGGATTCTAATGATAATAGTGACAGTAGTAACGCTAATACTCTTAACTGTAACAGTTTGCATTTATCCAGCACTTTCCGTACACAACATTTTGTCCTTTACTTCCACAGTAATTCCATGGAAATCCCACCACTTAGGCCCTTAGAGATGCGTAGATTGCTTCTGAGTTTAAGATAAAAAATTCTTGCTGAAGAATTCCCTAGTCCCACAAGGAAAATGCAACTGCACCACAACAGCTGTGACACTCAGGCTTGCTCTAACCGATACGGCTTTGCACCCTGATGCTCCCGTGAGAGCTGAGGCACTCTCTCCTGATAGTGGTTTTTGCGAGCTCCAGCGTTATAGAGACCCTTTAGCAAACAGTGGAGGAGGAGGTGGATGTTGGATTGCTTTACTACACGTCATTTTCAACTGTTTATAATATTCTTCTGTGTCTACATATTTTCTCTGTGCACATTATTCATCAGAGTAAAAAAAGGAACTATGAAAACCTCGACCAACTTTCCTATGACAACAAGCGAGGACCCAAGGTATATATGCATGGAAATGCACGCCGCCCACCAACCTAACTAGCAAATGAAAAATAGCCACAGCCACCAGAAAAATAAAAAAGAAAAAAAAAAAGAGAAAGAGAAAAAAAGAAAAGAAAAGAAAAGAAAGAAAAAAAAAGATTCCATGACTTTGTTCCTTGGTAGCACGTTTTTATGTTGAGATAGTTTGGTTTGGACTTGAGAATGGAAACCTAGCCAGCTGACCCTGGAAGGATTTCTTTTTGAAACATGCATGTGAACCAGTAATTAACTTGCAAGTTTTTTTTTTTTTTTTTTGGAAAGTTGAACCAACCCCCTTTCCTCCCCAAAGGAAACGGTTCCTTGGTGTAAGTTGCTCACTTCTACTCCCAAAGGTTAACCCTGTGCAATATGTTTTTTTCATTTCCCATGTTTTTGAAAAACAACACTCGTTTGAGTTTTCAATTGCATTTCAAAGCCTTTTTCTCTTTCCTGTACAATGCACGCCTCTTTTTGGGTCTTGATTGACTTCAGTTTGCATGCACAGTGCAAAAAAAGATACCAAAAAAGCCAAAACCTTAAAGGAAAGGAAGGAAGGAAAGAAAGAAAAGAAAGAAAAGAAAAGAAAAAAGAAAAAAAATAGCTATAACCAACCTTATTTAGCAGACTTTTGTGCAGTTTAATGAATTCTCTTGACCCTTTTCTAGATAGCATGGCTCTCACAAGCAGTCCTGGGGCTCCCACACTAACCAGCTTTGCTCACACTAATCACAGGCTGAGAAAGTCCTTCAGTTTGACCCCGGAACCAAAAACGTGACGTCGCTGCTGCTGGAGGCTAAGGAGCTGGAGGCTCGTGTCATCATCCTTTCTGCCAGGTAAGGCAGAGCCATCCCTTCCCCTCCCTGCTCTGATTTCCCCACTCTCCCTTTCGCAGCGCTGCCGAGCGCTGGAGCCAGTGCAGATTTGGGGCTCGTCGTCCTCTCAAGGAGTGTGAGAGAAAACCCACATAAAGCCCCACGTCCCAGGCAGGTGGGGGGTGCTGTGCTGTGTGTGCTGCTGGCCGGCGAGCTTGCAGTCATGGGCATGGCTGAGATGTCTGGCTGTCCTGCAAAGCGTTGGGAGCTGCAGAAGCTGCAGGAGTTACCGACGGTGCATCCTGATCCACCTGTGAAGGAGGGGAGTCTTATTGCCCCCACGCCTATAGACGGGGAGCGGTCAGGGATGGGCCAGATTTGCAGAGGCTCAGCAGTGCTGGGTGATGAAGCTGAGAGAAAGGTTCCCATTGCATCAAGGAATTAGCCATTGCCCAGGAGAACCAGTTAGCAGAGGAGGGCTGCCTGGGGATGCATTTTTCCTGGTGCTGCCACCCCGTTGGGATCTGATACAGGAGAAAAGGGGCCATCTGGCACCTGGAGCCACATTGCCGTTCCCTTCTTCTCGTTGCAGTGAGGATGATGCGGCCACGGTGTACAGATCAGCAGCCATGCTCAATATGACGGGCTCCGGCTACGTGTGGCTGGTGGGGGAACGGGAGATATCGGGCAATGCCCTGCGTTACGCCCCTGATGGTAGGCACCCACCGGAGGCACCCGTCCTGCTGTCAGCCAGGCTTGGAGGAGCCTGCTCAGAGCTGGGACGAGCGGCACCTGCCCTCCCGGGGACCCCTTGGGCTGGGGGAACGCGATGCCATGGTGGTCCCAAGCCAGCGGAGGGTCCCACACATTGCTCTCCGCTCCCTTTGCCCACACGGGGAAACAGCAGTCCGGCAGCCTCGGCCACGCTGCCATGCCCCAAATCCAGCTCACTGGCGCTTTGCAAGCTGACCGTCACCGGGGGGGAAAGGCTTGGGCGACGCAATGGGGATGGGGCACAGGGTCAGCAGTCCACGT
>NW_010563734.1:459-9560 GCF_000687285.1 Phaethon lepturus | reverse complement strand
CAGGACGGTGCCAGCCCAGCGCTGCTGCAGCCGCTTCCCCTGCCTGTCCCTGCCTGAAGCTCGGGCAACGCTCCAGCTGCACCCGAGGGCTCCTCAGCCCATAACCATGCGCTTGCTGGTCCCCACGCCCTGCGCACAGGAGTAGTGCTGGCGCGGCCCGTGTGCCCGGGGGTGCTGACCTGCCTCCTCCCCTCTACTCGCGGCAGGAGTGATCGGTTTGCAGCTCATCAATGGGAAGAACGAGTCAGCCCACATCAGTGACGCTGTGGCGGTGGTGGCCCAGGCCGTGCACGACTTGTTTGAGAAGGAGAATATCACAGACCCGCCACGGGGCTGCGTGGGCAACACCAACATCTGGAAGACAGGACCCCTTTTCAAGAGGTATTTGGGAAAGGGTCCTGCTGGAGGGAGCAGACAGCCTGCTGGGGGAGAACTGGAAAAGATGGAGCATGCAGGAAAGATGCAGGAGGACAAGATGGTAGCCTTGTTCAGAGTATCTGACGCTAAAGCTTTGGGGCGTGTGGCACAGGACTGCATGATTCGGATGTGAGGGCTGCATCTGTCCTAGAACACTAGTCAAGTCACTGGCCCCCAGTTTGTCCAGGCTGTTTAGGCACAATCCTGGTGCCTGGCACCAATTCAGTACAAGCCAGCCCATGCTCTCCTGGGCAATGCTTGGGCAGTTGGGATCAGTGTGGGCAGGGAACGACTCTAGAAGGAAGAGATCTGGGGGCCATAATCTCCTCCAGTCTGGATCTTAATTCCATGGGTGGAAGAGGAGAGAAAGGGTGTTTTCTGCCAAATCAGAGTAAGGGGATATTTCTGCCAAATTGGAGCTCAGCGCTGCACACATGTTTCTTGCTGAGTATTTCAGGGCTGCAGCATGGGTCAGCATGCTGCAAGCCAGACGCAGGGGCAAGAGATCTCCATGCACGGGACAGGCTACCCTCTGCAGCAGCAAATACTGGTGCTGTGTTTTTGGGTGGTGGGGTCTCAGCAGATCAGAGCATGCGTGTGTTGGATCTTGCTGCCATGGGCAGTGTGATAGGCAGGTGCTGCATGCACTTCCCAGAACCCAGCCTTTGTGCTGCGTGGGGTTTTGTGCTGCATCACTGCAGATTCTGTAGCCACAAGGGCCTCTTCTGCAGGCTGGATCCTGGTAAAGTGGCTGTTCCCTTTGCAGCGTGGCTCCCTGTGTGGGAGGGCTGCTCCCCGTAGCGTGCAACCTGGCACCAGGGCGTTGCTTTTGGCAGTGGGATCTTGTGCTAGGGGTTGCTTGCTGCAGACAAGGCCATGGTGTCTGTGGGATGCCCTTTCTGTAGCTCTGTTGAGCATGGGACCTGCAAAGCCTGAAGGTTATTTTAGAAAAATTTCCGGCATCCTCTGCAGCGACACAATCTTTGGCATGAGCTATTCGAAGTTGTTCTCTATGGTGCACTGCAGGTGGCTCGGGCAATTCTTCTGTGTGTTCACTATTGTCTTTCCAGGGTTTGGGGGAGCTGGTTGTCCCCTTGGTGATGTATGTGCATGCCTGGGACACTGCCCAGGCTGTGATGGGCTGGTGCCAGACAGAAGCATCACAAGCGGTGGTGTGGACACAGCTCCCAAGGGACCCCCAGAGGAAGGTGTCCTTGGGTGCTGTGGGACAGATCATTCCTTGAAGGAATGGGACTGATCTGGTGGAAAACAAGGGGCAATGACAACAGATATGGCAGTGCAACATTTGCAACACTGACTTCATCCACCGGTAGGGGATGACCACAGACTATAGGTAGCCTTGACTGGACTTCTATAGAGTAGTGGACATATGGCAGGCAACTGAGAGAAAACATTTGCCTTTCTGTTGCCTTCTTAGGTGTCCCAGTGGCCACAGCAGGTTTTCTAGGTTGGCCCCACTGTGTTTCTCTCCATAGGGTGTTGATGTCCTCCAAGTACTCAGAGGGCGTCACCGGGCGGGTGGAGTTCAATGAGGATGGAGACAGGAAGTTTGCCAACTATAGCATCATGAACCTGCAGAATCGGAAACTGGTCCAAGTTGGGATTTACAATGGCAGCCATGTACGTACGGGCCCGGACAGGTTGGGTAGGAGGGGTGTGTGTCCTGGGGTGTCTACCTATGGCCTCATGTCTACCTCCTTCCTCTGCGATTGATCACAGGTCTTAACCAATGACCGGAAGATTATTTGGCCAGGGGGAGAAACTGAGAAACCTCAAGGCTATCAGATGTCGACCAAGTTGAAGGTAACAGCAAATGGCATTAGGGGGTGGCAGTTCTCCTCAGCTCTCTGCGTGCAGGGCTGTGACTTTATCAGCCTCCTACTTCCACTGCTGTCTCTGCAGCTGTCAGCAGCATCTGCAAACCCAGGGCATCTGCTGTCTCTGAGAGGTTTTAGCAGAACAACCTAAGTTGTTCTAAGAAGTACCTAAAAGTACCTAAGAAGGTACTGGAGAGTGTTCAGAGCTAAAGCACAACTTCTAGCTGAAGACAAACTAGATAGGGTGTCAGGCATCCTTTGGAAAGAGACGGCTGGAAAGGGGATATGAGAGAGAACAGCAGAGAAAGGATGGAAGGATAAGGTGTTCACCATTCCTCATGGCTTGGGAGCCAGAGGACAGCCAGCACAATATTTCCTATACAAGAATGGGCTCCTTTGGCCAAGGCATAGTTCAGTTCTGGAGCCTGCTGCTGCTAGACAGTGCAGAGGCCAGAAGGAAACAGGTTCAACAGGAGATTAAACAAGCTAGTGGAGAGTGAGTGGACTAGTAGCTGCAATGCTGGGCTCAGGAAATCCCTGAAGAGCTGATGGCCAGAAGCTGGAGGTGACACTGGGTGAAGGTCCCTCCACTCTTGCTTTGCTTCTCATGCCTTTCCCTTAAATGTAGCCCAGCAGCCACTTTAGTGACTGGATCCTGGACAGGCTGGTCTTGCCAGTACAACCAGTCATTTGTCCTACCGTCCAGGCAAGTGAGCCCTTATTCCTGCAGCGGTAGTGCAGGTGTGTTGGGATGCTACTTTACTGAAAAGGTCCAGGATAGGACTGAAATATCTGCATTAGCTTGAGGCAGTGTGACAGACTCTAGAGCACTATTCAGGGCACTAACCTGGGCTATGCAGTGGCTCCCCGCAGCCTGCTGTTAGGGAGAGGGATGTGAAAGGCTTTGAGACCAAGGTGGAAGTGCCACATGAAGGAGGATGCTGATATGGCTGTTCCCCATCTTGGGGGCAGGGAAAGCAAATGTTCCCCGTGCCCAAGCAGGTCCTGCTGTGCTGAGATGGCAGCTGAGGAGGGCTCTGTGGTATTTGGCCATGCTTGCATGGAGAGGGCAGCCCAGCTCCCCACCCAGGGAAACACAGCTCTGGAAAGGAATGGAGACAAGTCGGTGTTTGTGCTTCGCCTCACAGATTGTGACGATTCACCAAGAGCCCTTTGTGTATGTGAAGCCCACACAAGCAGATGGGACATGCAGGGAAGAATTCACCATCAATGGAGATCCTGTAAAAAAGGTCTTTTGCACTGGACCCAACGAAACCATCCCAGGTAACTCTGGTGGTGAGCACAGTGGCTCCTCCAGCTCACCCAGCTGATGAAGACTCCCGTCCCAAGAAGGGGTCCCCAGGGAGGGTGCTTAGTCACACAGGAGGCTCAGAGGATGAGGAGCAGAAATGTGACAGCACGTTCAGCCCCTAAACACCCCCGTCAGCTCAGCCCTACAGTAATGCTGTGCAGTAACTGGGCACTGGGATTCAGGTTTTTGACCCCAATGGATGACTTTCACACTGTCTCTCTTCTGGGTGGGCTCCAGGGCCGTTCTGGGGGATCCCATGTTTCCATCTCCTGACATGCTCCAATTCTCTTTGCTTGATCTCAAGCAGAAGCGAGAACCCCAAGGCACATTAGCACCTGCTGCATTGGTGCTACCACCATCAGTTTCAAACCATTTTATTACCAAAAACCTGTTTCAGGATTAGGAGTGAGCACCTGGTGGGGAGTGTGAGCTGCTTAGCAATGCCAGGCTTGCCCAAATCCACCTGAAG
This sequence comes from Phaethon lepturus, assembly GCF_000687285.1. Lineage (NCBI taxonomy): Eukaryota > Metazoa > Chordata > Aves > Phaethontiformes > Phaethontidae > Phaethon > Phaethon lepturus. Next base: position 5,524 of record NW_010563734.1, on the reverse strand, counting down.
CCCATCCCCTTGGCTCATCACACTTTCCTGTGCACAGCTGCCCCCCAGCCCCACATTGTGTCCTGGGCTGTGTTCAACCTGATGTGTTCAACCTGGTGGGTTCATGTTAGCACTCCTCCAGCACAGCCTGCATGTACCAAGCCCCCTCCGTCCCCTGCAGTGGGTCGGTAGCACCAACTCTCAGCCCACCTCACTGGGACATAGCAAATGAATGAGGCCCCTTTGCCCCCACCTTGCCAGCACCCATAGGTGATGAGGCAGTGGGCGAGGGTGGTCAAGGGGGATGGCCCTACCTGAATAACATGATTACATCTCATATGAAACCAGGCTGCTCTTGCTGGGCGCAGCCATGCATCCTGCATGGGGTCACTGGCCAAGGGGTGCCTCCAGTTTTCCCCACCATTTTCTCCCACCCGCAGGCCGCCCCACCGTGGCACTGTGCTGCTATGGCTTCTGCATCGACCTGCTCATCCGGCTGGCAGGGGTGATGAACTTCACCTACGAGGTTCACCTGGTGGCTGATGGTAAATTTGGTACCCAAGAGCGGGTGAGTCTGAGCAGCCTGTGATATCTCTTTGCCTGTTTCGTGTGTTGAAACACCCCCAGGCCCTTCCGGGGGGCAGGGGTGGGGAGGAGGGCAGTGCAGGGCATCTGCCACGTGTGCAGGGGTCCTGGCTGGAGGGCAAGTGTCAGGGCTGATCCTGCGCGGGCTCTCTGGCAGGTTAACAACAGCAACAAGAAGGAGTGGAACGGGATGATGGGGGAGCTGCTGAGCGGCCAGGCGGACATGATTGTGGCTCCTCTCACCATCAACAACGAGCGGGCACAGTACATCGAGTTCTCCAAGCCCTTCAAGTACCAGGGCCTCACCATCCTTGTGAAGAAGGTACGGGCTGAGCTGGGATGTTTTGTAGAACAGGAGAGGTGCCTCCTGCTCCCCAGCTTGCAGACACGTGCCATGCCTGCACCATGCCCAACTGCCCCAGCTGCTGCCCGCTGCTCACCCCAGGGCCGCCACGGCAAATCCCAGCCTTTGCTGTGGGATGCCAGCCTCCAGGTTGTTGGTTTTAATGCTGGGTCTTGTCTCAGCCACCCTGAGCCTTCCTGTGTGGCAGAGCAGGAGGAGCTCAGAGCAGGACGGGGCCCTTGTGAGTCCAGCGGGGCGGGCAGGGTGCAGGCGTGATGGGTGCCAGCGCTGTTCACCTCTCTCCTGTGTGCTAGGAAATCCCCCGCAGCACCTTGGACTCGTTCATGCAGCCCTTCCAGAGCACACTTTGGCTGCTGGTGGGGCTGTCTGTGCATGTGGTGGCAGTGATGTTGTACCTCTTAGACCGATTCAGGTGAGTGCGCTTTGGGTCATCCAAGGACTGGAGGGGACAGGGAGGTGCTCCTGGGAACCGTCCCCTCCAGTCCCCACAGTGTCTTGCCCAGGCACAGCCCTGCAGCCCTTCAGGAGGCTCTCACAGGAGCTACACTCTCTGCCCCACCAGCTCTGGGCTCCCGGCCTCTCTGGCTGCTGCTAAGCTGAGAGATACGGATATGGGGTACCCAGTACCTGGAAATGTGGGAACATACCCTCAGACAAGGTGCCATGCTGATGCCTGACCAAGGGGACCATCAGCTCCTGTCCCCACCTCAGCCCCGTGCCCAGAGGCTTTTGCAGTGAGCCCGTGTTGCGGTGGGAGAGGCTCGAGCTGGCTAGGGTCAGAGGAACTTTCTGGCCCAGGGAGAAGCGTGATGGCACCAGTACCAGTGTGAGCCGGGCAGAGCTGCAGATCAGCAGAGGGGCCATGCAAGGCAGTGGGACATGAGGGGTGAAGAGCTGTTTGGGGCATAGGCACAGTCTGCAGGGATGAGTGATGTAGGGCTGCATCAGGACATTTAGGGCACAGCGGAGAGCCCTGGGAAGCAGGACAAGGGGTATGAGAAGAGCTCTCTGTCTTGTTTTCCAGCCCGTTTGGCCGATTCAAAGTGAACAGCGAGGAGGAGGAGGAAGATGCCCTGACCCTCTCCTCAGCCATGTGGTTCTCCTGGGGAGTCCTGTTGAACTCCGGCATCGGAGAAGGTGTGTCACAGCACACAGTGGGACTGCTCTGCCCTGTGTCCCCATCGCTGAGCTGTGCGGGGACACCAGGCTGGGGGAGAAGCCCATGCCCTCTTCCAATGCCTCACTCTGTGGCAGGGCTCATGCCCTGGGGGGACCTCATCTTCTGAGCCTTCCCTGGAGCAGGCTGGTAGGAAATACGGTGATGCTGGGGGTGGCACACTTGTGTGGACCATCCTGCCACCCCTCACCATCAGTGATGGGAAACAGGTTTTTCCTGGGGCTGTTTCTCCTGTCCAGGGTTACCCATCCACTCAGGGTGAGACACATCATGCCCTGGAAGGAGCTGGGTTTTTCCTGGTTTGGGCAACGCAGAAGCTCCTCGCACAGTTGTCAGCAGAGCAGATAGAGGGTGCACATCTGCAGCTGCCACAGGTCTCATGTGGGATGGACGCAGCTTTGGCGACCAAGTCAAGCCCTTGTCGTGCCAGTCTGATCTCGCCTCTCTCCCTCCAGGTGCTCCCCGGAGTTTCTCTGCCCGTATTCTTGGCATGGTGTGGGCTGGCTTTGCTATGATCATTGTGGCTTCATACACTGCCAACCTGGCAGCCTTCCTGGTGTTAGACCGGCCTGAGGAGAGAATCACGGGCATTAACGACCCCCGGGTAATGACCCCTCATTTGCTTTCCCCTCTCCTGTCCTGCACCCAGAGATGCAGGATACACCTCCAGGGGGTATCTCCTGGCTCATATAATGTGGCTTGGAGTACTCAGAGCCCTGCTTTAACGTGGCTGCTCTGTGCCAGGGGGTCGAGCCTTGGGTAGCTCTGCCTGGGGCAGTTGCTGGTGGGTCTGAGCCCCTGCGTTGGGTGGGAATGGACAGACATGAGGAGGGATCAGAAGGAAAAAAACTTGTCCAGAAATAGCACGTACCCAGGCAAAGTGCCTGCCAGTTCCTGGAGAGCCTGCACTAACCAACGAGGAAACGATTCATTATGGATGAGTTATAACTAATGAAATTGTCCCTGCGGTGCAGTCAATACTCTCAGCAGACACCAGCATGCCTCAAACCCATTTCCTGTTCTGGCAAGGACACAGCCACAGCTTATCAGCCCAGGCATGCAGGAATGTACCCCACAGCAGCGCTGACCCACAGCATCCCACACCCTACTGCGTCCCCTGCCCATGGCACTGCCAGCCCCATGGCATCCACAGGCCTCCCGCATCCTCAGTGCCACGATATCCATGTCCCATAGCATCCCCTGCCCCACCACCACGGTTCCAGAGCATCCGCTGCCCCATGGCATCTTCAGCTGTGCTGAGGACATCAAGATCTTCTCCGGGAAACAGGTCCCTGAAGGAGATGGGAAATTAGGAAACACAGCTTTGGAGTGAGCCAGTTTGGTTGTTGAAGGACAGAGTAAATAGGAGCCCTGCCCTTGCCTTTCAGCTGCGCAACCCCTCTGATAAGTTCATCTACGCCACGGTGAAGCAGAGCTCAGTGGACATCTACTTCCGACGGCAGGTGGAGCTGAGCACCATGTACCGGCACATGGAGAAGCACAACTACGAGAGCGCGGCTGAAGCCATCCAGGCAGTGAGGGACAAGTGAGTGGGGCCAGCACCCTGCCTGGCCATGCTGGGGGGCTGCAGTTCAGTGGAGCCAGCAGGGCTGATGCAAACCTGGAGGGAGCCGTGGTCAAAGCACGGTTTGATGGGTCTTGCCCCGTTGGTGCTGGGTGGGATCTTCCTAGTCCTAGTGCGTACCAGGTCTCTGGATGGAGACCACAAGGTCTGTGTGGGGAAAGGCACAGCCAGAGCCCTGGCTCTGGCCACGGCCTCCCTTTCTGGCCTCTGCGCTTGCTTCTGTGCAAGGCTGGGTGGCTTCAAATCCCATGTAAACCCCTCACACTCCTCCTCCAAAGTTTTGCCAAGCCTTTTGCTTCCCAGCAGCACAGACCCTGCTGGGAGGTGGGTGATGCGAGTCAGTGCTTAAATTAGGGCTGAGAGCACCCTCACTGCTCCCACAATGGCTGCAGACCAGCTGGGCTGCCCAACCTTACCTGTCTGTCCTCTCTCTGTGTCCAGCAAGCTCCACGCCTTCATCTGGGACTCGGCGGTGCTGGAGTTCGAAGCCTCCCAGAAGTGTGACCTGGTGACAACAGGGGAGCTTTTCTTCCGCTCCGGCTTCGGGATCGGGATGCGCAAGGACAGCCCATGGAAGCAGAACGTCTCCCTGGCCATCCTCAAGTCCGTACACAGCTCTTGGCATGGGGATTGCCCTGAATGCTGCATGTGTTAGCACGCAAGTGCCAGGCACTGCCACTCTGCCCCGCAAGCACTCGGCAGGGGCAGGGGCTCTGGGGGCTGCCATGTCACCCCTGAGGAAGGGGATGTGCCTGAGACCAGAGTGGGCACCCACAGCCCCAGCTCTGGCTCACAGGGCTGGGGAAGCGGCGTGGAGCTGGTGGGAGGGCAGAGCAGAGCAGGGCAGGGAGCAGGAGCCGTGCTCGGCCGCAGGAGCACAGGCAAGGCTGGCAGAGAGCAGCCCTGGGGCCACCCAGCAGCAGGTCCTTGTGAGCGGGGCGCAGGCTGCCTGGGGTGCTGCCATTTCCCCACCTCTCCCTGCGAGCTCAGCCCGGCCAACAGCCTTGCACTGCCCTGGCCTGATCTTCCAGGGGTTTTTCTTTCAAGTCTGGCCGTTCCTGTTAGGCAGAGATAGGTCAGGACCCCTGCTGAGTCCAACTAAGGCTTTTACACCAGCGTTAGCCTGCGGCGTGGGGTGCCACGAGTCAGTCTGATATTCTGGGTTGAGAGGGATTTCCTTGCATTGGGTCAGAAACGTCACACTCGTTGCAGACAGAGGAATGTGGTGATGGCTGCTGGGAAGCTGCAAGTGGAGGGAGGGGAAAATGTGAGATTAATTTTACGGAGAGACCAGGGTCCTGCCCAAGATGTGGAGGTGAAAGGCCTGAGAGAGAGGATGGGAGGGGTGTGGAAGACAGAGGCAGGACCCAGAACC